>NC_056731.1:1942357042-1942634542 GCF_019279795.1 Protopterus annectens
TCCCTGCAAAGTACTTTGTCAGAAATACTGGGCAAGCTAATGAGTGTAATTAAGGAAATTATTTTATTTGAGCTGGGATGCAGTATCTGAATTTCCTAGACATAGTAATGCCTTGTTAACTTCAATTTTGTTGGTTGCCAACCAACAATTACTAGAAAATGGAAGTCAAAGTCTTAAATAACCATACTTGAAGTAGTGAATATTGCAAAAGAGATAAAAGAGCAGGACGTGGGATCTTTAGACTAGGGTAGGAGTAAATTACATAGAAACAAATGGAAATTGTGGGAGTCATACAAGTAGAAAAATGTTTTTGAGGAGGAATGATGCTGAAGAGAAGCCACAAATTGAACAATTTATATAATGCTGGATTGATTATATTGGATAGAACAGTATATGTGATATATAATGTTTGTAAAAGTAAACTTATTAATATGGTTTGATTACTTTTATATAAATGTATTTTGCCTGTGCCATTAATGATAATTCAATAAAGGTATTTTTTTAAGAAAGGTCAAAAGGTGTCCAAACCTTCTATAGTGAGGTGGTTATGTGGTTGCATTGCATTTTGCTATTCCTCAGAAGGAAAACCCCGAAGGCACTCTCTATCAGAGCCCAGGCTACTTCAGCCACTTTTCTTTGAAATGTTCCATTGCAAGGTATTATAGCTACAACTACATGGTCAACCTTACATATGTTCTCTAAACACTATAGCTTGAGCACACTCTTTAGGGCTCTTGCCATTTTTGCATTGCCATTCTCAAAGGCTTTCTGCAGCAGGCCACCCAAGGTTAGCTTGCTATTCTGTTCTTACGTTGTAGTGTATAGACAGAGCCAGAACAAGCATTTAATGTATGTACATATCAAAATAGTAGATTTGTTTGGTCTCTGAACACTGGTACAATCCCTCCAACCTTCGCCAACCAGATTTTCTATTTCCAAGGACTATGTAAGAATTCCTGAGCCCTGGTCATATCTTCAGCATTCCTAGCACAATTGATGTGTGTGGTGTGCATGTATTTTTTTTTTTTTGTAGTTGACTATTATAGTTGATTTGGAGTATATCACCTCAAACCAGGGGATTATGTGATATGGGAGGAGCTTGTGCTTGTTAGGAGATTTGTTGCTGAAAGAAAGGGAGCCAAGGTGACTGGTTCTTATACTTCAGTATTTGAACAAAGACAAAGAAATATGTAGTTTTGGTAATTGTATAATGTACATTTTGTTTCAGCATTATTTGTGTTCACCTTCCATGTATGGAAAATAACTTGCATGCATACAGATAATTGTTTCCTTTTTGACTTGCTCTTAAAAGTAGTGTCTAGACAGGACCAGAACAAACATTTTATGTATGTACATATCAAAATTATAATCTGAAATACCTCACAAAGAGACTCCATGGCATCCAACACCTGTCCTATGCAGACAGGCTCAAATCACTGTCACTCTACTCAGTATCATACAGATTGCACAGGGGTGATCTGTGTCTTGCCTACAAGGCAATCTTGGACCTTGTCCTACTAGAGATGCTCCATATCCGTAAGTCTAACTCCTCATGCACTACCCGCTCAAAAGGCCTGAATCTAATATATGACATCAACAAAACTTGCTGGAGAGACAGATTTGTCTCCCAGAGGCTGCCCCGTTTCTGGAATAGACTTCCCATACATGCCAAACAGAGCACCTCGCTGACCCTCTTCATGTGCAACCTTGATGAGTGGATGGGAAGCCACAAATTTGTCCCGGGGGTTCCACCTATCTCCCTCATTGACAGGGCTGGCAGGTGCTGACTGAGGTTTCTTTTTGGGGATAAACTCTTGGCTAGGCTTGTAAGGGGTCCAATGCCTTTAGCCTAGTAACCTCCTGTGATCCTATGAAAAGTGCTGTCTGGCTTATATTTAACAAATGTGTTACTGTTTAATTCTTAACTACGTCTAATTGCTGCTGCTGGAGCAGTACACTTTTAAATCTAGACATTTCACTTACATTTTACCTTTTATTTTATATCTTGTACTAGTCAAGTTACCTTCCATTGCCCCTACAACAGCTGATTAATGTATCTGTTGAAAATGTCTTGAAAAGGTCACCTTGACAAGCAGTCCAGACATCTCATAATTAGATTCTTAGAACATCTGGGTGCTTCTACTTCTGTCATTATGAGGCATTGTTTTACATATTTTATCAGTTTGCATGCATTTTAGAGCAATCTGAAATGTGAATATATCCATTCTACCTCATTTATGTATATTAGTATTTGCTTTAACCAAGATAAGTATTAAAAAACTCACATATGCTTGAATTATTCTTAATACTACTCAGTCTTCATTTAAGTCATGGCTGTCCCCCACCAGCAACTGTAATATCACTGTATGATTTTTGCTTGATGGTACTTTGTAATTCTTTAAAATCCATGTTCAGCTTGAATGTATCATTTACAAGCAATAAAATAAGTATTTATACTGTTTTAAACAAAACAACACTCACACAAATCATGCCTCCCAAGCATCTACAGTAACACTATATAATATTACTAAAGACTAAAACTTTGTAACATAAATGGAACTTTATGCAGTTTATTTTATAGACTCAGACAGTAAAATATGTATTTCTCATCTGCCATTTGTCTTACTTTCTGTATATTCCCATTTTTATTTTCTTCAGATATGTTTTTCTATTTCTTAATAAACATATCTCAGTGTGAAATTTATATTTTTCAGCTCTTCCATTTCTTCAACAAGTCCACTATATATTTTACTATCTTCAGACATTTCTAATGCCTTCCATTTTGGACATATCCTCCATTCATGGCACATATTTCAGCAATAACTTCATAAAGTGGGATTTATGCTTTTCAGTTCTGTCATTCATTCATTCTTCCGGTTAGATTTATGTGTTTCTCTTATCTCACTAGTTCAGCAAGTCCACTTCATTACAGGTCTTTATTAAATTCTTCCAAGATCCCTTATTGCTTGTTTGAATTTAGGCCGTCAGGTGATGTGCTTCCTTCTGTTAATCCAACACATTTTTCTTGAAAACTGAAAGGAGTATAACTATTACATTCTCTGGCTGACTACCACCCCCAACAGTCCTGCTTGCAGAAGATTTGTCTGAACTGTCTCCTTCTGTTGGCTGGTTCTTATTTTTGTTGCATTTTGTTTCCTTTGTGGTTTTAACCTTTGTGAAAGTCTTAGTTCAGTTTGGGAAGGCAGTCTTCAGAATAGCTGGATATAACAATTTAAATCTCAGCCCTGTTTCTCCACAGGCTCTTATTGCTGCAGTATATTTACTTCTCTTCTGCCTGTTATGACTGGAATAGTCGTTCTCTAAAAAAACTTTGGGTTCCCCTGTTTGTATTATTTTTCATTTCTGCTGTAGTCTGGAAGGCATACAACTCCTTTGGTCGGTAGGTTTGCAGCTTTACCAGTATATGTCTTGATTGTTTCCAGTAGCCAAATTAAGGCCATAAACATGATGTGTCCCCTGAATCTGGAGTTCATATTGCGGAATTTCAGTCTAACTACTTAGTTCTGTTTTCATAAAATTAATGTAGTAACTTCCCTCCTTTTCTTCAGGGATGGCAGAAAATTTCAAATTTTCTCTTCTTGACCTCTCCTCCAACTCATATATGTTCTGCTTTATATATTATTGGGATACCACATATCTCTCTTTCCTTTCAACTTCTGCATTTGAAATGTTATCAAGTTAACAGAGTGCAGAATTAATGCTTATTTAATTGCCTTCATTTTTTTATTATTTGAGTGGATAAACTCCTCAGATGTCCCACTTAAACACTTAATCATGCATTTGGTCTGTTTGTTTCCCTTCCAATGTATTAGAAGCCATCTGTAGTACAATGGCTGCAGTCCGAGCTGCTTTCTACCATTTTGATACAAGGTTCTTTGCAGCCACTGTTCTTTCTTCCACTTCTTGGAGTATATTCTTAATTTGATAGCTTTACTGTCTTGAAAATATCCAGCCTTTATACATTCTTGCCAGAACTAAATATTCCGTAAATTAGCAGCAATTACCAACTTTTGAGTTGTTGTTGTTGTTAAATGATTGCCTCCCACAGTGGGAGAGCTATTTTCAGTGTGTGTTTGAGTCAAAAGTCACAATGAAAGTCCCCATGCCTCCCATAACTGTGAGAGTGTTTTTGAGAGATCTTTTAAGCTTGATGTCATTAACGGAGTGTAGAGGCATCTCTTCCACCAGTCTTTTTCAGCTAGTTTATCTTAATTTTCCTTACTGCCTCAGTTGGTACTGGTGCCGGACCCAAGGAGGACACCCTTTGGTGCCAATGTTAGCAATGGAACATCAGTCTGCTTTGTCTGTGATTTCTGATTCTAAGTTCAGCCTTTGACATCAGCAGCTCCAGCACTGACAGTGCTGTCAACATTGATAATGACCTTGGTACTAACTTTTATTTTTTGTTTCTATTTTTTCTATCTGATGATCATCAGCCACCTCCTGGTCAGAAGAACCTTCATTTCCCATCACTGAGATGAGGGTTGACCAGGAAGGGCCATCATTCAAACAGCCTTCAGGTGTGATTCAAGTTTTTTTTTGTTTCTGTTGTTGCTTTAAGCTATAGATCCTGCATGCACCCTTGAAGAACCAGTGAGGGGACATGCAATGAGCTGACTGCAGAAACTTTCCCCAAATTCACACAAGGGATGTTCTCTCCAAGCAACCCTGCCCCTCCCCTAAAGCACAAGCAGTGGTTTATCTGGTCTCTACCTGGGAAAGTACACTGCTTTTGCTGAGACTGTAATGAGGTAGTCTGCTTGGTTGCATTCCCAAATTCTCACAGAAGATGTCAAAAATGAAATTTTGAATTCTTCCTTGAAGAGAGATTAGGTTTTGGGGCATCTGCTACAGAAGTCCTTACAAGTGTGATAAGAAAGGTAAGCTAATTCAAGGAATCTCTTAGATTTTTCAGCCTACCTTCCTCAGCTAAACCCAGACATTTAATGCTACCCCTACGGCCTTCTTTAAAAAGCAAAATTATGAGACCCAGCAAGTTGCTGTTAAGCAAATGTTTAAAAAGCAGTGGCAGAGGACTTTCAGAAAAGAAAGGAGGAACAGCCAAGAACAAAGGACAGTCTAATAAGTTTGAATGACTATATACAGGGCAACCTCCTCATTTTCTGTTTGGCAACTGATAGTCACACACAAATGGGTACTGAAAGTAATCCATCATGGTTACAGATGGCAGTGGGAGTCCCTCCATCCTTTTTGAGAGGTCTCCCCATCCGCCATACCATATCCTTCTTTTCCCTCCTGTTATTTAGCATCTGCTGGCTTAGTGGGTGATAGAGGTGGCCTCTCCTTCATTATGAGAAGGGTTTTATTCAAAAATGTTTCTGGTGCCAAAGCTTCATGGAGACCTGTTCTGGATCTTTACTTTCTAAACCTGTTTGTGATAGTGCACAAACTCAAAATGTTATTCCCTTCACAACTCGTTACTGATTATTCCCTGTTTGATTTTTCTGGTGTCCTTAGATTTAAACAGTGCAGTGGTACCTAATATCTGTATGGTCCCAACATCAGCTTTTCCTGACATTCCAGATTCCATTTCTGGGAATTGTGGAAAGGGAGTTTTTTTTTTTTTTTTGATGGTGGCGAGACCAAATTTGTCTGAATCCAGATCTCCCATTTTTCCTTCAAGCTCCAGCACAATCTGTAACAACAACAGACTTTGCTTGGTGGGGGCATTGTCAATGGGGATAAAAGTGCAGGGTCTTTGGAACAGAAAAGACAAACCAAAACACAGTTGTAAAAGAGATGTTGGCACTTTTAAATGCTGTCAACTCTCTTAATCATCTGTGGTTCCCTGGGCCACTAAAAATGTTTTCAGAAATTGCCACAGTGATGTAGTACATAAACAAATGGGGGAACTAGGTCTATGTAAGCTAACCATAGTAGCCTGCCATATAGCTTTTCAGCTCAGTCTCACTCTACAAGCATCTTACGTACTGGCAGAGCAAAACTGTGTGGCAGACAAGTCAAGCAGGACTAGGACAGACCCTCATAAATGGAAATTGAATCAGGGATCTTCCAGGAATTGAGCCATCTGCAGAGAACCTCTCAAATAGATCTTTTTGCCTTTATTCACAACAGTCAGTCAGCAAAATTCTCTCCAGGACTCCATGAAAGAAGCCCTTTCTTTGGACAAGAAAGTTCCTGTATGTTTTTCCACCCTTTCCACTAATATTCAGGGTTATTCTGAAGATTCAGAATAACTCTTCAAAGATTACTGAGGTGACTCCCTTCTGACACAGGCAACAGCGGTTCTTCCTTCTTTTGGAAATAGACAGAAGCATTTGCCTTAGACTTACTCATGGACCTAATCACTATGGACAAAGGGTGTTTGATGCGTCCCAACCCCAAACAACTGCAGCTAACTGCTTGGATGATAAAATGTTTAATCCTTTTAGGCATCCATTTTCTGAGGACATGCAGAAGGTGTTAAAAGAGGCAAGAAAACCTACTACTTGAAAATCATACATTAGTAAATGAAAAACATTTTCTATTTGGTGCCAACAAAAGAACCATTACCTTTTCAGAGCCATTTTCTCTGGATTCTTATTATTTGTGTGAGTTGCTGTTGTCTAGCCTGTCTTACTCCTCCATCAAGATTAATTTGTTGGCCATTTTAACATGTCAGCCCATGGAACTCCCTCTTTCAATGCAATCTCATTTGAAAATGTTTTTGAAAGGGATACTTCATGCTAAGCCTCCTAGAAAACAGACAGCTCCTCTTTGATATCTTAACTTGGTGCTAGAAAAACTAACATTTGCTCCATCTGAACCAGCTCATCAGGCTGACATAAGGTTGTATGGAAAACAGTCTTACTAATTGCTCTGACCTCTGCGAGAAGAGTATCTAATAATATATACAAGTATATAATTTTTCACAAAGATAGGGTTTCTTTGACAACTATTCCTTCTTTTTATACCTGAAGTGGTATCTGTGTTTAGATTAAGCCAAACTATCCATCTCTCTGTCTTCCTTCCAGAATATAAAATGAGGGAGAATTATGTTTTATATCTTGGATTCCACAAACAACTCAGGTGCTAGCTTGACAGAATAAAGTCTTTCAGAATTTCTGATCAGTAGTTCATTTCTTGTGAAGGTAAGAAGAAAAGAGAACCTGTGTCAAAGCAGACTATTTCCAAATGTTTGTTGCAGGCTATTACCTTTTGTTATTGCCACCACAACAAAATTATTTCAGGCAGGGTCAAGGCTCATTCTAACAGGGCCTTGGCTTTATCAATGGCTTTTTAGAAAGAGTTGGATTCCAGAAGTATTCTAGAAACAGCAACTTGGTTCTCTGTGTATATTTTTACAAATTACTATAAACTAGTTTCCTTCTCCAGGTCTAGGACAGGCTTTGCTGGGACCATTCCCAATGGGCTCCTGGACCCTTCTTCTTCCTCCCAGTTTATTTAGGCTATGGTAATTTACCCACGTAGCTTAGGCGACTGCAGCAGTGATCGTAATGATGAACATAACACTGTTGTGTATGTAAATTTAGAAGAGCCGTAGATGTTTGAATGATTACTGCTGCAGTAGTTGCTCCCTTCCTCCTTCCCCTTTACTTTTTGTCTTATTTTGTGCCAGGGTGTGGACGTGTATTCTTTCCTTTTCCTAGCATTGTCCTCTCATGGCTTTAGCCTCCCTCTCTCTGAGCATGAAATCTGTGAAGGGCTTAGCACCCAACTTGACTTTTAGTCAGCTCACCTCGAGCTGACTAGTGTTTTGGGCATATGAAAGGTCTCCTGAAGCTTTGGAAGGAGGCAAGTTCTTGCATCCTATTCAGGATATAACCCACGTACCTAAGGCAACTGTAGCAGTGATCATTCCAGCTTCTGTTGTTATGGCACGTTCATTTACACAACTGTACTCCCTTGCTTTTGTTGTCTGTTGCTGCAGAATGTTAGATTGACCATCTGCTTGGAACACTTCTTTCATATTTTTATGTGTTAACCAAGTAAGCCCACTGTACACAGGAGTCCCTTTCTTCACACTGTGTACCTTTTTCTGTCCCCAAAAATGTGTTGGCTGAACATGTGTTCTGTACCACAGTGGTCTGTTTTTTTTTTTTTCAAAATTGCCTGTTTATCATTGTGTGAGTAGTAAGCACTGACTTGATGTTCTTTGTGTTTCACTGTTGCAGTCATTACATTTGGGTTATCTGCCTGCAGGTAGCCCTCAGCCAGCCTGAATACCAGAGTCTTGGATTCCTGCGTTGGATGCTGTCTCCCCTTCCATGACGTCAGGTCGTCAGGGGTATAAAACATGCAGCCAATGCCATTACATCAGTCTTTCTTGCCGCATGGTGCCCGAAGCAGAAGCAGTTCACAAGTGCCGGTCGGCCGACTCATGAAATTTTCATTTTCGAGTTTCAGAACCGAAGTCTTCAAAAAAGCTAAGTACCTCGTTGGGGATCCTTTTTCTTGCTCTTAAACTGAGGTCAATAAAAGTTAACAATTGTCTTACCTGTGGAAAGCAAATACCTCATAAAGATTTTCATTCGTACTGCATTCCTTGCTTAGGCCCAGACCACGATGTCCCTCGCTGTCGGTTTTGTGCTTTATTCAACCCCCGAACTAGTCGTCATCGTCGGTCTATTTTTGCAGCAAATTATTTTGGTACTCGGTTTAACTATCCAGAAATGTCATTGGTAAGCCATCCGACTACCGATATTCCAAAAAAACTTGAAGATAAAGACAGAGACAGACCGCATAGGTCCAAAACTGCCTAGTCGCCAGTTCGCTGGTACTCAGTGAGGCGCTTTCACAGCCCCTGATATCCTTTACTTCATATTCGCAGGCCTCTGCTGAGACCCATTCGGAGTCCAGTATGCCGCAAGATGCTTCTTCGACTATGGAACCTGCAGATGTCTCTACCTTGGATGGGTCTGGAGCCGCTGTGCAGGCACCGGCTTCTGAGGGTGTATTAAGGCCTACAGACTTGCATTTCAAACAGGCACCATCTTCTTCTTCAAGGCCTAAAACTCGACCCACGCCTAGAAAACCAACGTCTATACCGCATGGTCAGAACCATATGCCTAAAAAACAAATGATAAGAATGGCTGAAGACCTTATTAGTTTAATTAGGGGAAGCAAGCCTTCCCCCTCTAAGAGACCTAGAACTGATTTTCCTTCTGATTCTTCTGATCAGGATTCTGAAATTTCTGTTTCTTCTGATTACCAGGATTTGCCCTTATCTACCTATGAGGATTCTGATGCAGAGGATTCCATTCCCTCTGCTTCCCCTCCAGAAGATTTTTCTTTTGGTGAAACCTTGCACACTCTTAGGGAGCATTTCCACTGGGAAAGCCAGGATTACTCTGACTCCAAAAAGAGGCTTTGGGAATTCTCACTCCTCCCTCAACACAGGCCTTTAGCTATCCCTCCTGTCATGGACATTGTAGATTATGCCTTCTTGGAATCCAGCCAGGCCCAGACACTTTACCTCCAGCTCCCAGAAAACCTGACAGGTATTACAGAGTACCTGACTCTATCACGTTCTTCTTCAAGAATCCTACTGCGGACCCAGAGACCATTTCCCAAGGACCTAAAGGCATTAAGGCTACTGCTGCCAAAAACCCTACCCCCACTGATAGAGATTCCAGGGCCGTGGACAGATGGGGTAAGAAGGTATACACATCTGCTACTTTGGCCATTAGGGCCTTAAACTGCCAATTTCATATGTCAAAGTATCAGCAGCATATTATGGGACTACTTAAACAGAAAATGATGTTGATTCCTGACTGTGCTGAACATAAAGAATTACAGGATTTAATGCATTCTGCTGAACAAGTTGGTAAACATACTTTGCAATGTGGTTTTGACTCTTTAGAAGCATCTTGCAGGGCTACTGTCACTGGGTCTGTACTTAGAAGACATGCTTGGCTTAAGGAGCAAAACTTGCCAGATCATGTTAAAGCTAAATTGCTGGATGCTCCCTTAAACCAAGACTGCCTGTTTGGCAACAGAGCAGAAGTCGTCCTGAAAAAGATGGAGGAAAAAGCTAAATCTATGCAAACTGTTAAAGATTTCCTGCAAGTACAGCCTCTCAGATTTAGTAGGCATTGGCCTTCTAAGAATTGGTCCTTTCCAGTCTCTTCCAGGCCTTCTCAGTCCAAACCCAGGAACAGCAGACCACCTAGGCTACAGTCTCAAGGCACACACAGGCCTAAGCAGTGGGGGGCTCCCACTTCCAAAGCTGGAAGTAGTAAGACACCCCCCTACGGAAAAATGTCACAATGACTTAACCTTAAACCTTCCAAGCCCTGCTCAACTGCCTGTTCCCTTAGGGGAAAGATTGCCCTGCATGCAAAAAACTGGTAACTCACTACCCAGGACAAATGGGTTTTAAATATAGTCTTCCAAGGATACAGATTCCACTTCCACACCTTACCAACCCCAAACGGTTGGCCAGACCTACCCCAAATAAGCGGGCAGAGGCTCAACAGCAGGTTCTCTCTCTTCTAAGTATCAGGGCTATTCAGCCTGTCCCAGCAGAAGAAAGGGGACAAGGTTTTTACTCAAGTCTCTTCCTGGTACCCAGAAAAGACAGCTTCTGGTGTCCTATCCTGGACCTCTCTGTTCTAAACACCTTTTTGGTAATCCCAAAATTCAGAATGCTAACACTTCAACAGCTGCTTCCTATGCTAGGCAAAGATGCCTGATTGGCAACCTTAGACTTAAAGGAAGCTTACCTGCACATTCCAGTAAGGGAATCTTGCAGGAAATACCTACACTTCTGAGCAGGCTCCATCAGTTCTCTGCACTTCCCTTTGGCTTATCTACTGTGCCCAGGGTATTCACAGTGTCAAGCTTCAGCCATTGCATTTTGCAGGCAGAGTAACATTCAAATATACCCATACCTGGACGATTGTCTAATTCAGGCAGAAAGCCAGGACATGCTATTAAAACATTTGGCATTTGTAAAGAAACTTCTAACCTCGATGGGGTACACCATAAAGGAAAATAAATCTCATCTAGTACCTTGCCAACAAATTGTATTCCTGGGAGCAAGCTTGAACACAACTTCCCAGATGGCTTACCTCACGCCAGAGAAACAAGTTTATTTGACAGCTTACTTCAGACTACTGGCCACAAAGACCCAGCTATCTGCAAGGAAAATCCTGCAAGCCCTGGTGTTCATGGCCTCTTGCATTCTACTAATTCCATATGCAAGACTGCATATGAGGAAACTACAACGGTATCTAAAAAGCCTATTGTGTCAACATTCTCAGGACCTGGAGACAATGATTCCTATCGTTCTTTGTATAAAGACAGAGTTCCTTTGGTGGGCAGAGGCCTGCCACCTAAACAAGGGGCTCCATTTCAATCTACCCCCTGCTGCCCAAGCCCTGACTACAGATGCATCAGACTATGCATGGGGGGCTCACTTGGCAGGGTGGTGCATTCAGGGCAAATGGAACCCGAGTCAGATGCACCTGCATATCAACCAAAAAGAAATGTTAGCTGTACAGAATTCCCTGCCAACCTTCAAAGACCATATCTTTCCAGGACAATTATTGGTAAAGACAGACAACACCACAGTTATGTGATACATAAACAAGCAGGGGGAACCCACTCATACCCTCTCTATAGACTAGCCATGACTCTGTGGCACACAGCCCTGAGCTACTAAGTGCACATACAAGCTCGATTCCTGCCAAGCAAGCTCAATTCACTGGCAGATGACCTAAGTAGAAATCTCATGGACCCACACGAATGGAAACTGGAACCAAATATATTCAACCTCTTGAGGAAAAAATGGGGGACTCCAGAGATATACCTGTTTGCTTCCCCTCAGAACTACCCGTTGGACAAATTCTGCACAAGGACTCCCCACAGTCAAGCTTGGAAAGTGGATGCCCTGTCCTTTACCTGGGAAAGCCTCTCAGTTTATGCCTTTCCCCTTCTGCCTCTCCTCTCGAAGGTTCTGCTAAAGATCAAACAGGACAAACCAAGGACAATACGGATTGTACCAGACTGATCTTGTCAGCACTGGTACCCTCTCTTGCGCAGTATGATACTGCTGGATCCATGGCACTTACCTCAGACACCTTCCCTGCTGTCCCAGCAGGCAGGCCAGATTCTGCACCCGCAGCTTCAGACCCTGAACCTTGCAGCCTGGCTAATTCCTTGAACTCTCCAATAGCATCCCTCAGTAAGCAGGTGCTAGATGTCATTCTGGAAGCAAGGAGACCTAGTACTAGAAAATCCTATGCTGAAAAGTGGAAAAGATACTGTTCCTGGAGCCAGACTCAGGGGATGGGCACTATGGTGCCCAGCTTACCTCATATCCTTCAGTACTTAACAGAAATGCTCCACAAGGGCCTCTCCTTCTCGTCTATCAAAATTCATGCCTCTGCCATTTCAGCACATTATAATACTGAACCACCCCTCTTCTCTCATCCACTGTTAAAGCAATTCCTCAGAGGGGCTAAAAATTGAAGACCCCCCCCCCCCCCGGCAAGCCCCTACTCCAGCCTGGGATCTTAACTTTGTATTGGAAAAGCTCACTGTCCCTCCATTTAAACCAGCTGCAACTGCAGAGTTGAAATTCCTTTCTTGGAAAACAGCCTTCCTTCTAGCCATCACTTCAGCTAGAAGAGTGTCTGAATTACAGGCCCTTATGGCAGTGGAGCCCTTCATTATCTTCCATGCAGACAGGGTTTCCCTCAGGACCAACTCTTCCTTTATGCCCAAGGTGGTGTCTAGTGTGACCCTAAATCAGTCCATTCATTTGTCTACCTTTTACCCGAATCCACAAAACAAAGGAGAGAGAATACTGTACTCTTTGGACATGCACAGACAACTTAGATTTTATTTGGACAGGACTAAGCCTCTCAGAAAATCTGGACAGCTGCTAGATGGCTTTGCTGCAGGAGCAGAGGGGAAGGCCATTTCAAAGCAAACCATTTCTAAATGGATAGCCCATTGCATTCATTTCCGCTATAAGCACCATGGAAAACCTACCCCACAGGGGATTAGATCACATTCCACCAGGGCTGCATCTACCTCTACAGCCTTTCTCAGAGGAGTCCCTACCAGGGACATCCTAGAAGCTGCTACCTGGAGCTCTGTACATACCTTCACCAAGCATTACCACATGCCTATTTTTTCTAAAACCAGAGCTGGTTTTGCCACTGCAGTTTTGCGGGGCTTAATAGCGGGCCCTAATGCTCTCTGACTTCCTCCTTTCTTCCTTAGCTTTGAGAATCAACTCAAATGTAATGACTGCAACAGTGAAACATGAAGAACATAGTACAATTGTGTACACTTACCATAAATGTAAATGTTCAAGTGTATTCACTGTTGCAGTTCTGGTTACCCTCCCTCCAGCCCACTGACTTCTCTTGGCTCTACCTTTCCTTCTTGTTTGGTGTTTGAGCTTTCTAGTGTATTTGCTTTTTGTTGTGGGTGTAACATAACATATAATTGCTTCCCATTATGGAAGCACCTGACATATTGGGCAAGAAAACTGATGCAATGGCATCGGCTGCATGTTTTATACCCCTGACGACCTGATGTCATGGAAGAGGAGACAGCATCAGAAGCAGGAATCCAAGACTCTGGTATTCAGGCCAGCTGAGGGCTACCTGCAGGCAGATAACCCAAATGTAATGACTGCAACAGTGAATACACTCGAACATCTACATTTATGGTAATTGTACACAACTGTACTTTATGATTCCCTTCTACTAATCTCTTGTAAATTGCTTTGTTTGTATCTTAGTTTTGAAAGTTATTTTTTGCATTTTCTGATTGTTGTTATGAAGTCTCTGTTCAGATGAAAATTGCTTGGATCGATTTCTTTGTGCAACCAGTGACAAGTCCTGGGTTATAGCTTATTGTTTGTGGAAAAACCTTTTCAAACTTGGCTGTCATCTGAGGGAGCTGTATAACCTTCCTAGCTCTTTGTAGACATGGGCACTTCCTTTATGTCCTGTTTTGATGAGAGCTTCAGACACATACACTTTATTCTAAATAATAACTCCTTTACTATCTTTACCTCAGTTAAATGTACACCACTCCCTTCAGTATTATTAAACCCAGCCTCTTGCTTTGGCACCAGTAGTGAGAAGGGGCAATATATTTCATTTTAGAATAGCTGGAACAACATTTTCCTAGGATCAGTTATTAAAGAGATGTTGCATGCAGGTTATAAGATAAAAATTCTGTCAAACTCTCCATCATATTCCTAAATCAGCCAAGTCCTTGCCAACCAAAGCAAAGTCTGTTTTATATAGGATGTTATGTAAGATTCATGGAAAGATTGCCTTCTTCTTTCAAACTAACATGGTGTTTTTTTAAAGAAACATTTATTTATTTATTTATTTATTTTATTTTACATTTGTTAACTGGGAAATTCTGACTGGACCTGGTCCATTTTCAGCGGAGGCCCAGGGAGAAAAGATCCAACATCAAGTTATACAAATACAGTACATCCAGCATAATACACAAAACAGGTTACATCATGTATGCTGAGCATAGTAATATAACGAGAAATTAATAAAAACACTCCAGGTAAAAGAAGATATAGAACATGGGTAAAAAGACAATGTCAGTCATACATTGGTAAGAAAAGAAAATATATCAAGTAAGATACTATAGTTAAAAGTACCCTTTCAGATGACCAAGCCTACAGGGGATCAGAGCTCCAGCATGTGATCAGAGAGGAATTTGGGGAGTTAATGGTAGTATGGGTAGGGTTATGTGATACAAGGGCATAACCAGGTACTACGAAGGTGCGATTTGAGGGAGTTTTTGAATATGGCTGTGGAGGGGGCAGTGGACACGGATAGGGGAAGAGAGTTCCAATTTTTGGCAACGGTGTGGGAGTAGAGTGCTTTCCCTGCATCATTGTTAGCCTTGGTGATGGAGAGGAGAGATTTTTCACTGGATCTTTATTAAAATATGTGTGACACAGACAATCTTACATTTATGTAAATGAAAATAAATTATAGTGGCACATTGCAAACATTATACCTTACAAACCATGCCAACACAACTGTAGATGCAAACATTAAACATCACTTTTAATATATCCAGTCATTGTCAGTCAACCATTGCATAGCTCATTCAGATCCTGCCCTCTTTTAAACATCTGTACTCCTCTGGATGTAGTTATCCCACATTTCCCATTTTTTCCCGTGTAATTTACTTCTACCTTTTTCTAAAGATTTTAGTTCCAGTTGTTTTATCTCCATTACTGTCTTTGTTACTTCTTGTAAAGTTGGTTTACACCTTGATTTCCATTTTCTAGTTATTGCTTTTTTTGGCAGCCATCATAATTAGACTCAGCAAGGCCTTACTATGTCTAGGCAATTCCAACTCTATATCATAGCTCAAAAAATCATTTCCCTAGTCACTCTAATTTGCTCACCCAGTATCTCCGACAGAGCAGTCTGCAGGCAATCTTTAAAGTCAGAGGAAAGATTCTTTGGAGCCTGCTTGGGGTATAGAAATATCTGTGTAAATAATTCCAGGAAAAGATCCTAAATCTTCTAGATTTTGTTGCATATTTGGGAGAGAAGCATAACCACCATTGTTTCTTTGTGAATTGCTTATCCAGTCTCTCTTCCCAATTCTTCCTACCCTGTTCTGATTGATTCTTATAGCCATCATGCAATATGTTATATGTGTACTAATTATTCTTGTCTTAATGGCTACTTCTGTTCTAGATTCTACTAAGAACTCTACCAGTGCTGGTCTTTCATTTAGGGCTCCCCTATTTCTTTCTCTTTGCCTGTACACTGATATCAATCCTTGATTATGGAGGGCACTCTCTCACCAGCAGTCCAAATAAGTTCCTAGCATCTTCCCATTCTGTTACCTTTCCCTGTTTAGTTATTTGCTTCCAATACTTTGGTTCCTTTGCCAGTTTTCTCCAGTATACTCGCACCCCTTCTTGCCTATTGTCTGTATCCCTAATTGCAGTCAACCCTATTGGCAGAATCTCCTTTCTCCATTCCTGTGTTGGCTTAGTTCTTAGAATACCTTCTGCTACTTTATGAATATAATATTCTGTATGATTACTGTTGTTCCCTTTAAAGGTTTGCATCCAAAATCCCAGTCTGTCCCTGTTACTTGAACCCCCCCCCCCCGTTTCTTCATTATCTCTTTCCATTTTGAGTTACAGTTTTCTGCTTGTGCTATGTATAGGAGCCTTAACTGTGTTGCTCTGAAATACCCCTTCAGATTGGGTAATCTCAATCCACCCTGTTCTATTGGAAGAATAAGCCTATCCCACTTGACTCTTGCAGCCTTCCCCTCCCAGATAAAATAATTCAACTCTTTATTAATTATTATCCACAACTTCTCCTCTGGCTGATAAAAATATGCCTGACCTGTATATAAGACTAAAGGGACTAAAATATTTTAACTGCTTATATCTTACTATCAATATCTATACAATAAAGCTTCAGTTTTCTCAATTTCTGTACTATCTTTTGTTTAGTCTCTTCCCACATATCCTTAGCTGCCACATCAGTATCAATTTTAACCCATACTCCCAAATACTTCATTTTATCATGTCCCCATAAGTATGGATATTACTGAACCAATTTGAGCGTGGGTACATAATTTACCACTATTGCTTTTGTTTTGGCTTCATTAATTTTGTATCGCAAAAAGGTTGTAAATTGTCTCAGTATGTTCCACAGCACTGTAATCTCCATTTCTATTTTTGTCAGGTATAAAATAATGTCATCTGCAAATACAGCCAGCTTCTCTTGGCTATCATACCAACCATATCCTTGAATTTCTGAGTCCCTTATTTTCTTTGCAAGTGGTTCTAAATATAATACAAACACAAAGGGGAGAAAGGACACACCTGCTTAGTTCCTCTACTCAAGCAGAGGTTATCAGAGAGGACCCCGGATCTCACCCACTTTAATTTTCGCCTCCGATCCCTCATATGTCCTCCTAATCAACCTTATAATTTTTTTTCAGGGAATGCAAATGCTTCTATTGCTCTGCTCATAAAGTCCCAGCTCACTCTGTCAAATGTTTTCTTTGCATCAAGACCTACCAATAACAGTGATATTTTCTTACACTCTGCTTCCCTCTGGATCATCACTGTTTTGTTAATATTGTCAAATGTTTGCCTCCCCTCCACAGAACCACATTGATTCACAGCTATCAATTTTGGCATTGCGTTTGACATTCTTTTTGCCATTTTAGACATAAACACTTTATAATCATGATTTAGTATTGAAGTGGGCCTGTATGAAGCTGGATGTGATGGATCTTTACCTTCTTTACCTACTACTGCTTTCTTCCAGGATGCTGGTATTTCTCCTCTTTAAAATACTGTTAAACAAAACATTCCAGATCTTTGTCAGTTTTTTCCCTCCTAGCTTCCAAACATCCACAGGAATGCCATCTATTTCTGGGGACTTTCCTGTAGATTGGTTATACATCATTATTTTTATCTCATCTACTACTATCCTAATTGTTAGTAACTGAGCCTCCTCATCCTCTAGCCTGGGCATATTTAATTCTTACATAAACATTTCCATTTGTACCTTTTCTTTTTGTCCATATTTCTCTGCTTTATACAGAGATTCATATAATTTTTGAAGTATGTCCAATACTTCTACAAGATCACTTGTTATCTTCCTTCTTATAGGTTCATAGGTTCATACTAGGCTATCTGCCCTAGGGCATTTATAAGCCTAGCCAGAGTGTGTTTGGCTTTCTCCACCCATTTTAAATTAATTTTGCTATGCCCTTTTTCGAGGTTAGTATCCTGTGCCTCTGTCTAACAGTGACACAGAAGGGATACCCGGGGTAAACCTACGATCTCCCATCCACTCATCAAGATTCCTCTTGAAGAGAGTCAATGAGGGACTCTGCTTAACCTGGACTGGGATTTTATTCCAGAGTAAAGGGAGTCTCTGGGTTATGAATCTGTCCCTCCAGCATGTCCTATTTATTTCAGTGCTGAGGTTCAAGTCTCTCGAGCGCGTAGCTCGATGGGATTTGGATTTTCTTAGGTGCAGCATGTCCATTAATTCTGGGTTGGACATGGCTTTATACGTCAGGCACAGATCGCCTCTGAGCAGACGGTATGCCACTGAGTAGAGCTGGAGTTTCTTTAACCGAGCAGCATATGGCATCTGTTTGAGCCCTTTGATCCTCTTGATGAGGTACTTTTGGGGTCTTTCCAGTTGCTGCAGGTGTCTGGTAAGGTACATCCCAAAAGGGGCATTGTACTCAGTTATGGGCCTGATGAGGAATGAGTAAAGAGGCACGATGACCTCCTCTGAGCTAGATGTGAATCCCTTCATGATTAGGTGGGCTATATAAAATGTTTTTCTAACCACTTTGGCCACGTGGTTTTCAAATGAGAGATTGCTATCAACTTGGGTCCCCAGGTCCCTAATTACTTCTTCCATACTTAATGGATTACCACCTATGTGGTAATTTGTGAGCACTTTGTTTTTGCCAAAGGGGATGACTATACACTTTTTGGCATTTAGCTTGAGGCCATGGCTCTGGCCAGTTGTCTGTTTCTATGAGGCCCTTTTGTAGGATGCTTGTGTCGGCTGGAGAGTCGATTATGGCACCTAGTTTGCAGTCATCTGTGAACTTGGTCAGCCACAGTCCTTCCGTGTTGGCCTGTACCTCCTAGAAATATATACTGAACAAGAGAGGTGCCAGGATTGAGCCTTGTGGGATGCCACTTGTAACTGGTTTGGAGTCTGACATGGCTCCAGCAATTCTAACCATGTGGGTTCTGTCCTTGAGCCAGTTTGCAACCCATCTAGTGACATAGGGGTTTATATTTAAGCTGGTGAGCTTATCTATAATGCCCGAGTGGGGTATTGTATCGAAGGCTTTTGTGAGGTCCAGGTATGCTGTGTGGACCACCTTCCCCTCGTCAATTGCCTTGGTGACTGCTTCAAAGAAGTCAACCAGGTTTAAGAGGCAGAATCTGCCCTTAACAAAGCTGAACTGGGTAGGATCCAGTGTCTGTAGGTCCCCAATATCTTTATTTATGAGGTCCATGATGATCCTTTCCATAGCTTTGCAGACCAAGCTAGTCAGGCTTATGGGGCGATAGTTTCCAGGATCCGTTGAGGCACCACCTTTGTGGAGAGGGACCAGTGTTGCTGTACGCCACTCTTTGGGTACATATCCTGTAGTAAGGCTGAGATTGAACAATAGTTTTATGTTTGGGTTTAGCTCTTCTTGGAGTTCATGTAGGACGCAGCCTGGGACACTGTCTGGTCCCATTGATGCTGTGTTTTTTTGCTTTGGAGAGGGTGGCTCTTACCTGAGCATCTGAGATGTCAGTGGGGCAGCACTCTGCTGGGATAGATATTTGCCATTTTGGTGGGGGGGGGAGTTTGCGCTGAACCTGTCAGCTAGGATGTTGGCAATGTCTGTGGGTTCAGTGTATTTTTTGTCATTTTGGACTAATTCTGAGCATATCTTGGAATTCCCACCCAGGTTCCTAACATAACTAAAGAAAGCCTTGTGATTATCTTTAGTGTCCTGTGCAGTTTTTCTCTCAAAGCTGGCCTTAGACGATTTTATGAGTGCCAGTAGTTTTTTGCTAATACTGATCAGAGATGCCTTCCCTTTTTGGGATTTTGCTCTATCATGTAGTAGCTTCTTCCTTCTATTGTATAGTTTGTTTATGGCTGGGGTCCACCAGACATGACATCTGCCTTTGGAGGCTTGGGTCTTGGTTTTATTTGGGATTGCATGATCCATGCATTCCTGAAGGTGTTCATAGAATGCGTTTGTAAAGGATTCTGCAGTCTGGGCTGTATTTTCCACAGACCCTGGGGCTTTGAAGGATTCCACCTCGGTTTTGAGGAGTGTGAAATTTGCTTTAGAGACGTTTTTCACTGTGGTTTTCTGGGCAGGGGGTGGGGTCGGGATGTGAATATCCAGTGAAATTAGTTTATGGTCTGATCTTACCAGTGAGGGATACACTTCTGGTCTGGAGCATAGAGCCCCTATGTTGGTGATGATCAGGTCCACTATGTTTTCCCCTCTTGTGGGAGTGGTAACAAGTTGTTCCATAGCATTTGAGTTTATAAATTCTAGGAACCTTTGGGCTAGGTTGTTGGAGCTAGAGTAATGCTCCCAGTCTATGTTTGGGTAGTTGAAGTCGCCCACTATAATGGTGTTTGGAGAGACCTTCATATTTTCCAGTGTTTTCAGGAAGGCCGAGTGGAGTTACTGGGTTTGGGAGGGTGGTCTGTAGCAGGCTATAAACTGGAAGGCAGTTTTACCCACTGTTAGTTGCACATGGATAGTCTCTGATGCTTCGTGCTGTGCCACCAACCTGAAGGTGTGGGTATCTTTGACGAATATTGATACTCCCCCCCTCCTTTTGTGGTTCGGTCCAAGTTTTGGGGCCGAAAAGCATGGTATGAGGTATAACCTGGTAGTGCTGGGCTGCTCTCGGGAACCTTGAACCAGGTTTCTGTTACTGCACAGATATCGATGTTCTCCATGCTAAGGATAGTTTTGAGTGCGTGCATCTTGAGGTTTAGACTTCTGGCGTTGAGTAGCATTACTCTTAGTTTCTTATCCCTTGTGATACCTATGGAGGTGGGTTTGTCTTTTGAGCCTTGCCTAAAAAAGGCACTATGGGGGTGGCAAGAGCCTTTGCCAATATCCGAAAGCCCAGGGATGACAGGTGCAAGCAGTTCCTAGCGAAGCATCGTGGCTTGTCGAGCATGTCATCCCAGGCTGACAGGCATTGGATCCCCTTTGAATGACACCAATACTTAAGCCAATTGTTGAAATTGATCATCTTGTCTTCATATTGTGGCATCATTCTTGGTGAGGGTAAGATGCTACTTATGGTCAGGGTCATACCAGCCTGGGCTACATGCTCAGAGAGCTCCTCAATGTCTCTTTTCATGTAGTCCAGGGAGGTACGTCTCAGGTCATTCACACCAGCATGTACAATGACTGAGTCATATTTGTACTTGCCTTGGAGTGACCTGAGTGCTTGTGTTATGTGGTGGATCCTAGCGCCCGACAGGCAGCTCACCGTGACCTTCTCCTTGTTCAGCCTGGTTAGCGGGATGTCAGTGTGCCTGATGATAGAGTCACCTATTACAAGTGTATCAGGTGTGTTGTTTAGCCTTAAGGGCTGTGACTGTCCAGCACACTGGCTTTGTGAGCTATGTGTTGCATGTGTTTTGTTTTGGGGTAGCGGTTGCTTGGGTGTCTGCTTTGGAGGTCTCTGCTGCTTAGGCAGATTTTTATTTAGAGCCTCCGAGTATGTTTTTGTGTGTTTATGTGTTTGGTTTGCTGTCGTGGTAGGTCTGTGTGAGACTGGAATTGTAGTGAGTGTGGTTTCCTTCTCCTCCTGACTGGTTATGCCAGTACTGAGTTGAGAGAGCTTAGCCTCCAGTTTGGCTATATGGTTGCATCTCTCACATGTGTTGGAATTTGTTGGGAGGAGGAGAGGGTTGTCTGTGTACATGAGGCAGTTGTAACATTGCCTCAAGATTCCCAGATTCACCAGCTGGACCAGAGAGGAGATTGACAACTGACCTTTGGACATGCTAGAATAGTATTGTGAATTCCTTTATAATTGAAAAAAAAGGGCCAATGGGGAACAAGGTACTCAAGGGGAGTTTGTGAGGGTGTATTGCTTTTAATTTTTTAGTGCTGACTTATATAATTGCTTTAGTGAGCAAGTGCCAGGCTTTAGAGTAGGAATTAGGGTGTTTATTATGAGAACTAGATCAGTTCTAAGGGAAAAAGTGAAGAGCAGACTTTGTGGAGCCGAGAATGGTTTAAACCCAATTAAGTGGAGCTGCCTGATGCGCAAAATCGCGCCAAAGCAGGTTTTATACAGGGGGACTTGAAAGAGCTAGAAATTGGCCCAAAACGGCCAATAGACTACCATATTCTTGTGCTGGGAACACTCCTCCAGGGATAGATAGGCTGCTCTAAGCTCCCCACTGCCACTGGTGAACAAAGAAGCCTTCCTTTATCCAAGAAAGGAAATGGGCAACACAGGAACTTTCCAAAAGTCCAGAATACAGCAAAGCCTGTATTTTGACTACTCTAGGTCAAGAAAGACGGGAAACAAGGATAATTTTTTTTGTTTTTTTCTTTTTTGCAACAAACAGCAGGAAAATGCAATAAATATGTAACACAGGCTAGCGCACTTGAGTGTGTAGCCTCAACAGGTAAATGCAACAAACAGGACAAACTTTAAAAGTGCAGGTGCAAAAACAACTTTAAACAGTTTAAAACAGTTCAAGAAGCAGAAATACTTGCAGTTTAGCTAGATCGGACAGTCGCCCAGGTAGTAGCAGGAAAAAAAACACTTTTATCAGGTTAGCAGTCGCTCTTTTAGCCTCTCTGCTGCTAGCACCACTCTGCAGGACCACGATAGGATCCCTAAGCTTGGTGACAGCCCCTTCTATTTTCTATTGCCTGAGTCGTTGTGCTAAAAGTTATTTTACTCTAGGGTTATTATCAAAAAAACAGTTGCTTAACAGCAATCTTTTTAAACTCATGCATATTATCGAGATAATCCCTTATTTTCTGTTTAGCATTCTGCAGTTGCTCCTCTTCTTGTTCTGCGAGATTCCCCCTATTTTGCAGTAGTTTAACACTTGTTAGTCCCTCCAAGTAATTCTTGTTATTTCTTAACCATATCTCCCTTTCTTTTATTTCCAACCTATTTTTAAATTCCACTTTAATTTTATCCCACTTCCTAGCTATATTTTCAGAAGTTTCTATCTTCTGTAATAGTTTCTGACTAATTTATGCTGCCCATTCCTTAAATTCCTCTCTTTTCAACAGGTAGATGGGAAAGCACCAGTGTCTCATTTTTATTTCATTACCCTGTGTTTTTATTTTAATTATTGTTGGTGCACGATCTAAAATAGTTACTTGGTGGGTATGAAGACCTTCAATTAAATGCACGTGTTCCTGTGAAATGTATATCTGTCTAGCCTAGCCCAGTTTTTTGTCGTGGAAAATAGTATGTAAATTCACTCTGAACTCCTAGTGCTGAATTCACATCTTCCATGCTAAATTTTTCATTAATTACTTTAAAACTCTACCCTCCTTTGTTATATTTTCCCTTCTGGGCCCCCAGACAGATCTTCACTGTTGCAAATCAAGTTCCAGTCCCCACCTATAAGCAATATTCCTTGCTGGAAACCGATTATTTCTCCCAGAATTTTCTTAAGCTCCATTTTAGCAGGTTTTGGTGGAATATAAATACATGCCAAAGAAATCCTTCTCCCTTGCCAGTAGCCCCTTAATACTATACATCGTATAGGTTCATAAGTTCATTCTAGGCTATCTGCCCTAGGGCATTTATAAGCCTAGCCAGAATGTGTTTGGCTTTCGCCACCCATTTTAAATTTATTTTGCTATGCCCTTTTTCGAGGTTAGTATACTGTACCTCTGTCTAACAGTGACACAGAAGTGATACCCGGGTTAAACCTACAATCTCCCATCCACTCATCAAGATTCCTCTTGAAGAGAGTCAATGAGGGACTCTGCCTAACCTGGACTGGGATTTTATTCCAGAGTGAAGGGAGCCTCTGGGCTATGAATCTGTCCCTCCAGCATGTCCTATTTATTTTAGTGCTGAGGTTCAAGTCTCTCGAGCGCGTAGCTCGATGGGATTTGGATTTTCTGAGGTGCAGCATGTCCATTAATTCCGGGTTGGACATGGCTTTATACATCAGGCACAGATCGCCTCTGAACAGGTGGTATGCCACTGAGTAGAGCTGGAGTTTCTTTAACCGGGCAGCATATGGCATCTGTTTGAGCCCTTTGATCCTCTATCTTGGTGAGGTACTTTTGGGGTCTTTCCAGTTGCTGCAGGTGTCTGGTAAGGTACATCCCAAAAGGGGCATTGTACTCAATTATGGGCCTGATGAGGGATGAGTAAAGAGGCACGATGACCTCCCCTGATCTAGATGTGAATCCCTTCATGATTAGGTGGGCTATATAAAATGTTTTTCTAACCACTTTGGCCACGTGGTTGTCAAATGAGAGATTGCTATCAACTTGGGTCCCCAGGTCCCTAATTACTTCTTCTGTACTTAATGGAGTACTACCTATGTGGTAATTTGTGGGCACTTTGTTTTTGCCAAAAGGGATGACTATACACTTTTTGGCATTTAGCTTGAGGCCATGGCTCTGGCACCAGTTGTCTGTTTCTATGAGGCCCTTTTGGAGGATGCTTGTGTCGGCTGGAGAGTCGATTATGGCGCCCAGTTTGCAGTCATCTGCAAACTTGGTCAGCCACAGTCCTTCCGTGTTGGCCTGTACCTCCGAGAAATATATACCAAACAAGAGCGGTCCCAGGACTGAGCCTTGTGGGACACCACTTGTAACTGGTTTGGAGTCTGACATGGCTCCAGCAATTCTAACCATGTGGGTTCTGTCCTTGAGCCAGTTTGCAATCCATCTAGTGACATAGGGGTTTATATTTAAGCTGGTGAGCTTATCTATAATGCCCGAGTGGGGTATTGTATCAAAGGCTTTTGCGAGGTCCAGGTAGGCTGTGTGGACCACCTTCCCCTCGTCAATGGCCTTAGTGACTGTTTCAAAGAAATCAACCAGGTTTAAGAGGCAGGATCTGCCCTTAACAAAGCCGAACTGGGTAGGATCCAGTGTCTGTAGGTCCCCAATATCTTTATTTATGAGGTCCATGATGATCCTTTCCATAGCTTTGCAGACCAAGCTAGTCAGGCTTATGGGGCGATAGTTTCCAGGATCCGTTGAGGCACCACCTTTATGGAGAGGGACCACTGTTGCTATACATCACTCTTTGGGCACATATCCTGTAGTAAGTAGTTTTATGTTTGGGTTTAGCTCTTCTTGGAGTTCATGTAGGACGCAGCCCATTTTTCATCAGAAAAAGTCTTCCATTGTTGTCTTTTATATTTTCTTCTATTACTATTGGAGCTCCTCTTGCAATTAATATAAGTACTTCTCTCTTCCTTTGCCCCAGATATTCTGCTGAATAACCATCTTGAAAACCTTTCTTTATCAAATTCACATGCTCATTTATTTCCAAGTGTGTCTCCTGAAGCATAGCTACTTGCACTGTACATTTTAATATCACTCACTACTCTTTCTTTTTTGTATTTATCTGTGAGACCATTAGTGTTTAAACACATTATAGAAACAATCATGTTCTGGATGGATTATTCTTCCCGCTGTTTGTGTATAACAGTTTTTTTGTTTAATGTATGGTTCCAGCTTTTATATTCAATACATGCACTATTTGGAAGGTTAATAATTTATACAATTGTTTCTTGTCATCTGCATTTGAACCTATGTTGCATCTTTGCATCTTGCAGAATTTTTTGTTTAATTGAAAACCCTCAAACAAAAATACCCAAATGCCCTCAATAAGTCAGTCAAAACCTAATAACTTAATAATAACACACAAACCTATGTGCATAATAAGAACAAATGATCTAAAATGATAGCCACACCCACAGGCTATGACACCCAAAAAGAAAGGTTATTTATGCTAAGACACATGATATACAGCCTGTGCTTTTAGTAAATGCTAGCTGATTTTTCTCTTATCTTTATAGCACTCCCGACTAAGAAAACACTTGAATGGTTTCAGTAAACATTTTCTCCAAGCCATTTCTCTTTATCCTCTTTATCAGATTGTCTTTTGGTGACATGCATACCAGACACAAGCTAGTAAGGATACCTTGCTTACCAGAAAAAAACCTTATAATATGCAATATTCTGCTCCATTTACATGTTTTGTAATATAATTGTTGCTGGATAAATCCCATGGTTAAACCAATCATTTGCCAATGCAAGCATGAGAAATAGCACACTAATTTTTCTTTTGCCATGTTCTCTCAACCAGACCCTTCCTTTCTCCTTTTTTCTCACATTGCATTGCCTACATTTCTTAAAACTGAAGAGGTAAAAAGAGAGAAGATTGGAGAAAAAGAAAAAATAAACACAAGCACCTGTTTATATTAATATCCCCAGTACATTAAAAAAAAGAACTGAAAAAGCTTTACTTCATAGCTTGCTAAGAAAATCATGCAACTTTTAAACATTACCACTAAGAGAAAAAAAATGTTTTACTTACAGTTAACTTTCTCCCTTCTCCTTCTCTCTCCAGGGTAGTTCTCCGAAGCTTAATGACATAATGAAGGGCATATGCTTTAAAGTTCCCTACAAATTTGGCAAGGTCTACAAAAAATTCAATATTTCCATATCCTCTTCTTCTGCTATATTTCACAAATATAATAACTGCTTTGTAATCCCACATTTGTTTGTTTATAGGTAACTGATTTTATTCTCCAAACATTAATAACATGAAGCAGGGTATAAGCCTTAAAGTTCCCCACAAGTTTAACAAAGTCCAAGGAAGTTCAATATTTTCAGATTTTCCTGCTCTGTCATGTTTAAAAAATAATTGCTTTATCATCCCAGAGTTGTCAATTTCAAAGTTACTGGCTCTATACCTGTTCATCATCTCCCATATCTTGTCTTTGTTTCATTTCCAACATATTTCAGATTCATTTAGTCGATTCTTATGTTTTTCTTCTCTCAGGCAATTGAAACAGTGTAAAAGATTTCACGGGCTCATATTCTTTGTAGTCAGCACCAGGAGAACACAAAGCAGAATCTCCTTTTGATTCACGCCTCACTCTTTGTTGGACAAACTTTTATATTTTCTCCTTAGCATGTACTTTATCAAAAAATGATTTTGCCCCTCCAAGGAAAAACACTTTGGAGATGGCTGGGTACAGCCATTTGAATCTCACACCTGCTTTTCGACATTCTCTAAATAATGGAACATATTTACTCCTCTTCTGCCTGGTGTACACTGAATAATCCTTCCCCACAAACACTGTACTATCTCCCACTTTTAGCACTTTATCTTTCTGCCACAGTTTTGTCAAAATTAGCTCTGTCTGTCGATAAGACTGCATTTTTACTATTAAAGGTTTAGGTAATTTTTTAGTAACCAGATTTGGAGCATACACACGATGTGCCCTTTTAATTATCAGTTCCTGTTGTGGAATACCAGTCTAGTTGCTTATTTGTGGTTTCATAAAATTAATACAGTCTGTTCCTTCCAACTTCTCTGGTACAGCATAGAATCTCAAGATGTTATGTGATCCTATCTCGCCTACATTCTGTACTGATGGGTTCGGAGCCGATCCCTCGGCTCCGACTCGGCACGCTTATGCTATAGAGCGAGGCCTCTTATTGGCTGAGCTATCTTTATCCCAGGATGCACCACCACTAATCCCCCAGATCTCGTTTGCCGCTAACAAGCTTAGACGTGGTCTCAACTTGGCTGGGCTAAGTACTATTTATTTAGGCTTTTTCCTGTCACAAATTTCCTTACTTTGAACCCAAAAGCTGTTTTAACAGCTATTGTTGTTATATAAGTGTGATTGGTTAATTTCTGTTGAGAAATTCGTGATTTTTTTTAGTCAGGGAAGGTTTCCCGTTTTAGTTAGAGGGGCCTTCCCCTGTTGCTTTGCTACTAGTGTCTCTTTCTTGGGTCAAGTACCCGTTTAAGTTAGAGGGTCTTGACTCTCTTTCTCTCTTTTCTGTCTGTTTAACTGTTTAGTGTTAAAAAAAAAAATATATATATATATATTTGTTAAATTTGTTAAATTTGTTGAATTTAACTTTACCTTTTGGCTAAGTTTAGTATTTTTCACTTAGATAGACCGTTATGTCTAAAGAACACAAACCCTCCGGGTTTAAGAAATGCACGAGGTGTGGTTTTAAAATGTCCATAACGGACGACCACTCCTCGTGCGTCTATTGCTTAGGTGCCAAGCACCTACAAGAATCGTGTAGTGTGTGCCACGCTTTCTCATCAAGAGTCCTCCAGGAGAGGAAGAACAAATTAATCCTCAAGGGATTAATCAAGCCTTCCTTCGAGGAGGCTTTATCTTCCTCTCCATCTCCTTCTAAAAAGAAGAAAGCGTCGGCTCCGACCAGTCAGTCGGAACCGACCGCTAAAAAATCTAAGCAGACTTCTCCATCGGCTCCACGGACTTCGGAGCCGAGGTCGGAACGGTCTGCCTCGATGCCTCCAGCCTCGTCCCCTCTGGTTTCGGAGCCGAGGTCTGGGGCATCGAGAGGTGGGTCACCCTCATCGGCTCCACTGATATTGGAGCCGATAAGGGTTACCGGCTCAGACTCTTCCCCCTTGGAGCCGAAGTCCTTATCGGCACCGAGGGAAATTTCCTTGAGATCTTCCTCGGAGCCGATAGTTGTTGAGTCCATTCGGAGCTGGTCCCGGAGCCCTTCGGAGCCGATGGAGAAATCGGTTCGGGCCCGATCGGTATCCTCTAGATCATCCAAGATGTCTAATTCAGACATGGACAGGGTGCTCCTTCGACTCTTCCAGTCTCCGGTGTTCCAAAAGCTAGTTTCGGCTCCAGCCCATTCGGCTTCAGAGCCGATGGTCCACTCCCCTACTGTGGTTCCTCCTCCAACAGCTTCGGCACCATTGGAGCCGGTGCTGGTGGAACCTGTGGAGGTGTTAGGGTTGGGCCCGACCCTTGCTCCAACTCCGGCTCTTGGGTCGGAGTTCAGTACACGGACTTCTTCCTTCGGCCCTGGGGGGGAGGCTTTGGGATTGATGCTTTCGGTCCCAAGTCTCCCTCTCAGTGCGTCGGCGGCGGGAGTGCCGTCCACTGTCGTGGCCACGGAGGTGGGACCCTCCCAGGATTCTGGTGGTCCCGCCTTCAGGGCTATGAGGAGTGCATTAGCCAAATCTTCCTTGGCTACCTCCACGGTTTCCCCAGCTCCTTCCCTGCATACGGAAACTGGGTCATTGGCAGTCCCCCTGTCCTTAGACAGCGGAGCCCCGGGGCCTCAGGTTACCCCCACTGTGGTTTCTCCCCCTCCTGGAGGTCCTTCTGAAGCCTCTTCGGAAGAACCCCCCAGGAAAAGATCGTGCAAGAGGAAGCACGTTGACTCCCCTGATGAGTCTCTAACATCCGACACTGATCTCGATGATGCAGAGGGGTCCCCTAAGTCGTCCTCGGATGATGTCTCCTTTGCAGACATCCTTGAAGCCCTAAAACAACGAGGCGGCTGGCAGTCCAAACCTCCCTCTGCTGATGAGTCGGTGTTCCTGAAGGCCTTCGGGGCTCAACCCTCCGCCTCCTGGGTGTCTCCGCCCTTCGATGAGCTCTTGGATTTGATCTGTCGAAGGGCGTGGGAACACCCAGACTCTGTGGAACCGGTGCCTGCTCGTCCGAATAAGTTCCTTCGTGCCCCTGAAAAGAGTTTCTAACTAAAGGTGTGGCTGTAGATGCTTTGGTGGTGGCATCTGCTACCCAGCAAGATGTAGCAGAGGCTTCGATGTCCGTCCATCCTCCTAATAAGGAGTCTAGGAGCATGGATCGGTACGGAAAGCGCACCCTCAGTTCAGCGGCCTTTACACTGAGGTCCTTGAACTACCTTACGACTTTACCAGATTTCAGAGGGATCTGATTAAGGAGCTATCCGATACCCTCTTGGGTAACCTGCCTGAGGAGCTGGCCCAGATGGTTGGCTCTCAGCTGGCTACAATGTCGTCCATTTCGAACTCGTCCATGAGGCTCATTTCTTATGCAGCCGAAGGGGCGAGTAGAGCGGCGGTACAGGCATTGCTCTACGGAGACAAGCCTGGCTCCAAGGCCATTTCTCATTCGGAGGCCTTTAAGTCTTCCCTTGCCGACGCCCCCTTCGATGGGTCCTCCCTGTTTGGACCCAAGGTAAAGGACACACTAACCCGCTGTGAACAGGAGGGTAAGACTCTGACTGCCGTAGGGGCACGATTTTCCACTCCCTTTCGGCCTTATCCCAAGGCTAAAAGAGGAGGGAAAATGTGGTTCCGTAGATCTCAGAAGCCTTACCCCTCTCAGCAGGAGGATTCCCCTTCTAGAGGCAGAGGAGGGGGAAATTCTTCCGGAAGACACCGTCCCAGAGGTGGCAGAGGCCCTCGCAACACTGGAGACCGCGAGTCCTTTTGTGGCTCTTCAGCCTTCCATAGTCCCTGAGGGATTGCCCGGCTGTGCAGCTCCGGAGCCAGTCGGGGGTCTTTTCTCGAAGCACCTAAAGGCCTGGGAAGGTATCACTCAGGACCGATGGGTGCTTCGGATTATAGCCGGAGGTTACTCCATCCCATTCTTTCACCCCCCCCTCAGCCCAGAAAAATCCCGGACCCGCCACCCAGTCAACGGGATATCGCAGCTTCAGAAGTTTCAAAGCTGCTGCAAAAAGGAGTCATCCAACCGGTCCCCGCAGACCAGATCGGATTACGGATTACTCAAGATTCTTTTTGGTGCCAAAAAAGACTGGGGACTTGAGGCCCATCTTGGACCTCAGCATCCTAAACCGTTCAGTCAGAAAGTCCAAGTTCCGAATGGTCACCCTACAAACCATTCTCCCATTGCTGGAGAAGGGTGTTTGGATGTGCTCCATAGATCTCAAGGACGCTTATTACCATATCATGATACATCAAGCGTCCAGGAGACATCTGCGCTTCAGCCTAGGAGGCAGTCATTTTCAGTTCCGTGCGCTGCCCTTTGGTCTCACCACAGCCCCCAGGGTGTTCACCAAATGTTTGGCGGTCGTGATTGCTCACCTGAGAAGTCCAGGATTCCAGGTGTTTCCGTATCTAGACGACTGGCTCCTAACTGCCACCTCCAAGCATCTACTATTGCGGAGCCTACAAGCCACTATATCACTGGGCAATTCCCTTGGAATCACCTTCAATTGGCTAAAGTCTGTGTTGCTGCCATCTCAACGCATAAGATTCATAGGGGTAGAGATAGACTCAAACCAAATGCGGGTCTATCTACCTACAGACAGGATACTAACCATACAGGCTCAAGTTCGAGCCTTACTTCCCAGATCCAAAGCCCCAGCCAGAATTGTCCTGCAGCTATTAGGATCCATGTCCGCCACAGTTCTTCTGGTTCCCCTGGCAAGGTTGCACATGAGAATTCTTCAGTGGCTTCTTTCAGCTCAGTGGTCCTTCCAGGAACTTCCTCTCAGTCACCTCATATGGATCACGGAATCTTGCAAACGGGACCTTCGCTGGTGGCTAGTGCCCTCCAACTTGGATCAGGGACGACCCTTTGTTCTACCCCTTCCAGCGGCCATTTTGACCACGGACGCCTCCCAGACGGGGTGGGGGGGCATTCCCTGGGCAGGTCAGTCCAAGGCAAATGGCACTCGGAAGAGACTTTGCTTCATATCAACGTCTAAGAAATGAGGGCAGTGCTTCTGTCCCTTCAAGCCCTTCACGATTATCTCCCTCAGGGCGTAATTGCTGTTCACTCAGACAACATGTCAGTTGTCTGGTACCTGAACAAACAGGGAGGGACCAGATCCTATCCTCTTTGCAGAGAAGCCATGAGAGTTTGGGAATGGGCAGTCTACTACTCGCATACCGGGCAAGTCCAATGTGATAGCCGACAGATTGAGCAGAACCATCCTCTCTCCTCACGAATGGTCACTGAATATTACAGTGGCAAGTCAGATTTTCAGCAAATGGGGAGTTCCGTGTTGCGATCTCTTCGCGACTCCTCTGAATGCAAAGTGCAAGGAGTTCTTCTCCCTAACCCCGGCTCCGGGGAAGAGCCCCATGGACGCATTAGTCCATCCTTGGCCCAACGGTTTGCTTTATGCCTTCCCTCCAGTTCCTCTCCTCCCCAGAGTGATTCAAAAGGCATCTCTCTTGGGGAGCAAAATGATCTTAATTGCTCCTTACTGGCCTCGTCAAGTGTGGTTCCCCTATCTTCGGAGACATGCTCTGGAAGGTCCATGGTTCCTGGATCAGATCCCAGACCTACTTGTTCACCAGTCGGGACTATTCCACCAGTCCCTACACACCTTAAAATTGACGGCTTGGCTCCTCCTCTTCCGACGATAGTCAGGAGTCATACATTGGATCCAGATGTTGTACACATATTATCTTCGGCCCATAAGTCGACTACAAAGAAACTGTATTCTAGCAAATGGAAAAGATTTGCTATTTGGGCTCAACTCCGGGGTCTGGACCCCATTTCTATTCCCGTAGCAGAGGTACTAAAATTTTTGACTTCTCTTTTCAATCAAGGCTCTTCAGTTTCTACCATCAAGGTACAATTGGCAGCAATGTCTAATTTTCATGAATCCATAGACCCACCTTTAATGAGCAACAGATTGTGTAAAACCTTCTTGAAAGGTGCTGCTCTATTAAGACCTCCGATTTCTCATCCTGCACCTCCATGGGATCTCGATATAGTGTTACGCGCCTTGACCTCTTACCCCCTTTGAACCGGCAGCTACATGTGATATAAAGTTCCTATCATGGAAGACAGCCTTTCTGGTGGCGATTACTTCTGCCAGAAGAGTTTCAGAGCTTCAAGCTTTGTCTGTGAAACCCCCGTACTTGGTTTTTCACAAAGATAGAGTATCCCTCAGGCCAAATCCTTCCTTTGTCCCTAAAATTTGTTCTAGTTTCTGCTTACAACAATCGTTAGAGCTTCCAGTTTTTTTCCCAAAATACTCTAACAAAGCGGAGTTCATATTCCACACACTAGATGTCCACAGACAGTTATGTTTTTATTTAGACAGGACCAAACAAATAAGGAAAACAGATCAGTTGTTTGCAGATAACAAATTGGGCAAAGCTGTCACAAAGGTCACTATTGCCAAATGGATCAGGGATTGTATTACTCAAGCTTATTTTTATTCTAACAAAGAGCTTACCACCTCTGTCAAGGCTCATTCTACAAGGGCTATGTCTACTTCGATAGCATTTCATTCTAAGCTTGCTATTAGTGACATTTGTGCTGCGGCTACATGGTCTTCCCCGCACACCTTCATTTCCCACTACAAATTAGATGTGGCATCTAGAGGACGAGCTTCATTTGGTTCCACAGTGCTCAGGAGTGTTTTCCAATGAGCCACCCAGGATTTAGGTGCTAGGGACGCTGTCCCATCAGTACAGAATGTAGGCGAGATAGGATCACATAACATCTTTTAGTTATGTACTCACTTATTCAAAAATAATAGAACTGGAGGTCAGACTTTTAGTTATGTACTCACCATAACTTCAGATGTTTGGGATCCATCTCGCCTACATTCCTAATAACCCACCCTCCTTCCCCCTTCCTTGGAGATCAGAGGATATCAGAAGGTCCGAATCCTGTTGTTTCATCTTGAAACATCTAACAATGTTATATAATCAAGTTGTGCATGTGTGCATGAATGCGGACAAACAAGATCTGGGGGATTAGTGGTGGTGCATCCTGGGATAAAGATAGCTCAGCCAATAAGAGGCCTCGCTCTATAGCATAAGCGTGCCAAGTCGGAGCTGAGGGATCGGCTCTGAACCCATCAGTACAGAATGTAGGCGAGATGGATCCCAAACATCTGAAGTTATGGTGAGTACATAACTAAAAGTTTTCCCTACTTGCTCTGACCTCCAGTTCTATTATTTTTGAATGTGGGGTGCAATGTCATTTTAAGGGGTGCAGTGTCACTCAAAGGGGTGCAATAGTTGTCAGCTTGGAATGAAATGGTCAACAGATCACTCTGCTTTGCCAGAGATGGTCTGCACCTCTCCCCTCTAGGCTTTTGAATATTAGCTAAAACATTGTCATCCCCTCATAGTGCTTTTTTTTAGGCAATGCCAAACTGAAAGTACTTCCGACATAGGAAATCAAAACTAATAAAATCTTAAGGTATTACTGCTCTGTGCTAGGAGTCTAAACAAAAAACTGCACTGCCTAGAAGCTGTCTTCACCCTAGAGAATGCTGATGTCTGTGTGGTTACTGTGACATGATTTAAAGCCATGGAGAGCACACCAACAGTGCAAGGTTATAATGCCTTCCACACATGTAGACTAGCTACTACACAGACAGGGACAGAAGGTGGAGGCATCTCTATTTACATCAGAAATAAATATACCTGAAGGCTGGTCAAACATGACAATGCACTTGAGCTGCTCCATGTTGAAATCTCCGTATGTAAAATCCAATATGACTTCCTTACCAGCTATAGGACCCTCTCTAAGACCCAGGAAACCCATACCATGTATTTAAATCTATTTGAAACACTAACCATCCAACCCGATACCATATACATGGGTGATTTTAATTACCCCACTTTTAAATGGGAATCCTGTGTGACACCAAACGTATAGGCACAGAGATTCCTGCATTTTGTAAACACAAACTCCCTTAACCAGATTGTCAGTACAACAGCCAGGGGTGCAGCCATACTGGATCTGGTCCTCACTAATATGGCAGAGTGCTGCACACCCCAACTGTAATGTCTTCTCTGGAAGGTCAGACCACAAAATGGTCTGCTTTGAAGTAAAAATAAAACCTGGACCCCCAGCTAAACCTGGAATATTCAGGAAGTGCTCTGAGGCTAACCTCCTACTATTAAGTGATAACCTGGCAAAATTTCAAGGCACCATATACCATGAGAACACTACTGCCTGTGCAGAACTGTTCACAGAAACCCTGTACAAGCATGGTAATAGCTACATAGATGCAGCTGTACCCACCAGGAAGAAGTATAGAACTAACTCAAAAAAACAAGCTGCCCTGGTGGAATCACAAAATCAATAGGCTGTATAACAGAAGGAAGAAAATCATGGCAAAAATTAGGAAATACAACACCCAGCAGGATAAAAGCACTCTCGTCAAACTAAACAAACATCTCAGAGGACAAATAAAGACTTCCAAAGCCAAATTAGAGGTGGATTTAACCTCCCAATCCATGGACAACCACAAGGCATTCTTTGGCTATGTCTCTGTCAAAGGCAATGCATAATTGCATGCAGAACACATTGTAAATGGAGACGCGTATACTGAGCCAGAAGATATAGCAAACCTACTGGCTGATAACTCCAGCTCCAACTTTACCCCTCTCTCCAACTTTACCCCTCTCTCCCCTCAACTTTCCCTCAGGAAATACCATCAAATATAACTCCCCATGCTATCACTAGGGAACAGGTCCTTATTGCTCTCTTTAAGGCCAAGAACACTGCATCAGTGGGCCCAGACAACATCCCAGGATGCCTTCTAAATAGCATGAAACATGACCTATCAGGGCCTCTGGAACTGTATTTGACTATAGCCTTCAGACAAGCTTCATGCCAAATGAATGGAGAACAGCAACAGTCATCCCTCTGCACAAAGGTGGGCCATCTCCAAACCCTTGAAACTACAGACCCATAAGTCTCACTAGTTTTATATATAAAGCTATGGAAAGAATTATCATAGAAATGATCAATAGTGATATACTAAACCTCCAGACACTGGATCCAACCCAGTTTGGTTTTGTCAAGGGCAGAGCATGCCTACTCAACCTGGTGGACTTCTTTGAAACGGTCACCAAAGCAATGGATGAGGGCAAAATGGTTCACACTGCCTACCTTGACCTGGCCAAGGCATTTGACACAATCCTCTCTCTCGGGCATTGTTAACAGACTGAAGAGGTTAGGTACAAATTCGTATGTCACCTGGTGGATAGCCAGCTATCACAGACAGGACCCAGGAAGTTAGAATTGAGGATTCCGCCTCTACAAAGAGACCAGTCACAAGTAGAGTCCCTCAGGGATCAGTCCTTGCACCGCTCATTTTTGCCATTTACTTCTCTGAAGTCAAGGCCCATGTCAGTGGTCTTTGGCTGACTAAATTTGTAGATGATTGCAAATTAGGAGCTGGCATTGAATCCAACACTGACACAAATGTTCTCCATGAGGGGCTGACACAGACAAGCAACTGTTGTCAGAGCCGTGCACTAAAACTGAATTCCAAGAAATGCATACTAGTATCCTTCAGGAAGTTATCCACCCCTGGTAACTATCATATTGATAACACACCCCTTAGAGATGACCCAGTAGTCAGGGACTTAGGGACACACATAGGCTCATAGGTGTGTACTAGGCTAATGGCCCTAGAGCATTTACAAGCTTAGCCCATAGGATTACCCTGGCATCGTGCCACCTGACCTTAGTTCCCAGTGCCTCTGTCGAGTAAAGCCACTGGAGTGATCCCTGGGGTGAATTTTCTATTTCCCATCCACTCATCAAGATTTCTCTTGAAGAGAGCCAGTGAGGTGCTCTGCTTGATATATATGGGAAGTTTATTCCATAGCATGGGCAGTCTCTCGGTTATGAACCTGTCCCTCCAGCATGTTCTGTTGATTGTGGTAATGAGGTTGAGGTCTCTGGAGCGATAGTAATTTAGCATTTGACCATCATGTGTCTACAGTAGTGAGGAAATCCTAGCTAGTAAGGGCAGCCCATATGTGCTCTGATATTGAACTTTTTGAGATTGAAATGAGTAATATAGGAAGAATGTTTTTAGAGAGGGGCTACCAGAAAAAATTAGTAAAAGATTTGTGTGAAGAAATCAAGATGGGATGGGGTAACAAGAATAAGCCCCTACTGGATGACAGAGGTGGTTTGAACAATGAAGTAAATGTCTCAGGAGAAATACAGAATTTTAACAAGGGGATGATGATCCCATTTGGTTCCAGTTCTAAGGAAATTAAGAATATAATTATGAAAAATTAGATTATATTTAAGGGGAACGTGGAAATCATGAATTGTGTGGGTGTGGAACCAAAATTTATTTACATAATGGGTAGAAATTGTAAGTCCCTTTTTGAGCACCCTTTGATTAAGATTCCAATGTCTACTGTGGGAACAACCAGATGTGGAGCATGTAGGCAGTGTCATAATATACGTAAGGAAAGTAGCTTAGTTCTTCAAGGGGTACCCTTTGAGATTAAATTACAAAAGGGTAATTGCAACACTGGGGGCACAGTATTGATAGCAATATGTGAGGGGTGTGGACATTATTATGTGAGAAAAACAGAGAGACAACTAAAAAAGAGAATTTATGAACCGTATGCTGTACAAAAAGCTAATGCTAACAATGCTTTATTTAGGTATAGCATTGAATGTCATAATTTTACTAGTTTTAAATATGGCATATTAGAAGTAGTTTCCATAGATTCTAGACGTGGGTGGTGGTAACTAATGATGTTAAATTGTCTATCTCGCCGTTTTTCTTGCTGTTTGGGATCAGAGCCTATCCTCGGCTCCGACTCGGCCGTCTTCAATAGCTTGAGAGCTGTTTACTGGCTCGAGGCTACCCCTTATCCCACGATGCCTGGCAATAGCTACCCAGATCTCGTTTGCTGCTTCAGCTGTGAGGTGTGACGTTTTCTGGCTCAGACTTGTATTTTCAAATTTTCAAATTTTTGTTTAGAAATATATCCTTATACTTCTTGAAACTATTAGATAATTACCTTTTCTTAGTTTTATTTACTAGTGTTTGTTCTTGAGTCCTTCTTAGTAGAACTCGTTTATGTTAGAGAGTTCTCCTCTCCCCCACCCCTCCCCAAGGAAACTGTTTAACTTAGAGGCTCTCCTTTCTGCTGTTTTTTGCTATCCTTAATCAGTTTGTTTGATATATTTTTTTACATAGTCTATTGTACTTTGACTAGAGTAGAAATTTGTTCATGTGTTTCCTTTCTGCTGGTTGATATGTCTAAAGAGGTTAAAGTATCTGGATTTAAAAAGTATGACTCGTGCTGTCAGAAAATGTTTCTGACAGAAGGGCACACTAGCTGCGTTTTTTGTTTGTGCGCTGTTCACCTGCAGGACTCTTGTTCTGTCTATCATGCCTTTAGTCCAAGAGTCCTGCAGGAACGGAATATCAAATTGATCCTTAGGGGTCTATTAAAATCCCAGGATTCACCAGCAAAGAGTTCACAGCCAGTGAAATCCCCAAAATCCTCTAAACTGTCGGCTCCATCTTTGGAGCCGACCCCGGTACAGGATTTACCGAGTGTGTCAGTTCTGGCTGGCACCGACAAGACAACCCCTCCGTCGGCTCCATCAGATGTTTCTGAGCCATCTCGGAGCCATAAAAGGCTGAGGTCCCCCTCGTTAGAGTCAGTTCATTCGCCTCCTAGCTCTCCATTATTGCAAAGTGAACGTAGCCACCATTCTTAACACTCCTCTCGATCCTCTAGGCTGTCTGATCATGATGTGGAGAGAGTAGTGAGTAGGTTGCTAAAATCACAGGCACTAGGTAAAATGTTGTCTAGCCCACCTCAACAGGTATCGGCTCCATCCACCTCCCTTTTTGCTCCTCCTCCGACTCCATTGAGCTCGGATCAGGAGTTCGTTGGTGTTTAACTAGTGGAACCGTCGGCTGCCTCGAGGCAGGGAAGCCTTTGAGGTCATACGGAGTGTGCTGCCACCTGAGCCAACTCCACTACTAGCCCCACCGGCTCCGTCCCCCGTAGTGCCTGTGCCAACCTCTGCTCCTCTTCCAGACCCCAAGCGTAGAGAACCAATGTTCCAGGACACCCTATTTGGCATTTCCTCTTCTTCCGAGGCCTCCCCTGATCACTCAGAGGAGCCTCCTCGGAAGAAGAAGTGCAAGAGGAAGCACATTGACTCCCTTGAGTCTGTCACTTCTGATACAGACTTAGATGAATTGGAAGGGTCCCCGAGATCCCCCTCTGAAGATGTTTCCTTCTCGGACATCCTGGAAATGCTTAGGCAGAGGGGGAACTGGAATCCCCTAGCCCTTACCGAGGATGAGTCTTTATTCCTGGATGCTTTCAGTTCCCGACCTTCCACCTCCTGGGTTTCTCCGCCTTTCGACCCACTTACATCTGTAGTGGCTCGAAAGGCTTGGTCAGCTCCGGACACAGTGGAACCAATTCCGAGGAGAACTGGTAAATTTATTACAGCTGCCCAGGATAAGCAATTCCTTTCTAAAGGTGTGCCCGTTGATGCCATAGTGGTAGCAGCAGCCACCAAAAAAGAGCTAGCAGAGACCTTTTCATCTGTTCATCCCCCTAACAAGGAATCTAGGATGATGGACAGGTATGGAATGCGAATGTTTGCTTCAGTGACCTTCTCCATGAGGTCACTGAACTATCTGTGTCATTTTACTCAACTTCAAAGGGATCTCCTTAAAGAGCTTGGAGATACCCTTCAAGATCCTACAGCTGAGGGAGCACAAGCCAAAGTAGCTTCCCAGCTAGCGACGCTTAATTCTATAGTTAAATCCTCCATAAGGCTCATTTCCTGTGCAGGCGATGGAGCAAGTAGAGCCACGGGCATGGGTGTAGCCCTTGGGAGGCATGCGTGGATGCAGCTGTGTCACTTTGCGGAACCCTTTCGAGCGTCCTTCACCAATACCCCCTTTGATGGCTCCTTTCTCTTTGGACCACAGGTGAAAGACATGTTGACTAGGTGTGAGCAAGAAGGCAAGACTCTCTCTGCCATGGGAGTCTGTTTTTCCACTCCCTCTAGACCTTACCCCAAGGGTCAGAAGAGTGGGAAGATGTGGTTCTGTAAATCTCAGGGAGCCTTGCCTGACACACGTAGTGATTTTTCCTCCAGAGGCAGAGGGGGAAATAATAATAATAGACACCGCCCTCGTGGCGTCCGCAGAACCAGGGCAAAAGAGAATCTTTCTCTGATAAGCCCTTCCAGCATCCCTGAAGGGTTGCCCAGCTGCTCACCTCTGGAGGCAGTCGGGGGAAGACTTTCGCTGTACCCAAATGCCTGGCAAAATTTAACAAACGACTGATGGTTACGGTCCATTATATCTGGAGGTTACAAAATTCCCTTCCATCAACCCCCCTTACAGTCAAAGAAAATCCTTCCAGATGTTACACCCAATCTGAAGGAGCAGGCAGTAATAGAAGTTTCAAAACTGCTAGAAAAAAGAGCCATCCAGGAAGTCCCCGCAGACCAGCACGGATCTGGAACTTACTCAAGGTTCTTTTTGGTACCAAAAAAGTCTGAGGACTGGAGACCGATTCTGGATCTCAGCAGACTAAACAAGTCTGTACAAATAACAAAGTTTTGGATGGTCACGCAACAGTCCATTCTACCCTTTCTGGGTCAAGACAATTGGATGTGCTCGATAGATCTTCAGGACGCCTACTACCATATCCAGATGGACAGACGCTCCAGGACATTTCTTCGCTTTCGGGTGGGGGCCAGTCATTACCAGTTCAGAGCTTTACCCTTTGGTCTCACCACAGCCCCCAGGGTGTTCACCAAATGTATGGCAATGGTCACGGCTCACCTGAGACGTCAAGGATTCCAGGTGTTTCAATATCTAGACGACTGGCTTCTTACTGCTACCACCAGGCATCAACTCCTACAAGCACGGGATTATACAGTCACATCCTGCACCCAGCTAGGTATTACAATAAATTTCAAAAAATCTGCCTTGTTGCCCTGTCAATCTGTCACTTACATAGGAGCAAACTTAAACACAAGGGATATGTTCGCAAGGTTACCACTAGAAAGAGTGTCCACAATTCGTCAACAAGTACAAATTCTAATGCAGAGCAAAAGGATCCAAGTCAGGTATGTCTTTCAAACTCTGTGCTCCATGGCAGCTGCCATTCTTCTAATCCCACTAGTGCGCTTCCACATGACAATTTTTCAGTGGCTTCTTTTCACACAGTGGTCTTTCCAAGAGCTACCCATGTCTCACATGATCCTGATCACTGAGGCATGCAAAAGACACCTTTCTTGGTGGATGGTCTCCCCATTAGTTACTCAGGGCAGACTTTTCATACAACGCCCTCCGGTAGCCACAGTGATGACAGACTCCTCCCTGATAGGGTGGGGGGGGCATTATCTGGGCAGGACAGTCCAAGGCACTTGGCAACCTCACGAGTACCATCTGCACATAAATGCCCTAGAAATGAGAGCCATGCTCCTAGCATTGCAAGCTCTTCAAGACTCTCTTCCTTTCGGGACCATTGCAATTCAAACAGACAATATGTCAGTGGTGTGGTACATCAACAAGCAGGGCGGAACCAGATCCTACCCCCCTGTGTCGAGAAGCACTCAGACTTTGGCAGTGGGCGATTTCCTCCCAATGTTTTCTGATTGCGACGCACATCCCTGGGAGATCCAACGTCATAGCGGACAGGCTCAGCAGTGCTATCCTCATGCCTCACAAATGGTCTCTGAATCAGGAAGTTGCAGATCTTATTTTCCGCAAATGGGGACAGCCTTGCTGCGATCTTTTTGCCACCCCCTTCAACAGCAAATGTAGCAACTACTTCTCCCTTCTTCACTTTCAGGTCACATACCCAGAGACGCTGTAGTCCACGATTGGCCTCAGGGACCTCTTTATGCTTTTCCTCCATTTCCTCTGATACCGAAACTCATATAGAAAGCAAAATCGTTGGGTTGCAAAATAATCCCCATTGCCCCCCTACTGGCCTCGACAGATATGGTTCCCGTTCCTGCACCATTATCTTCTCGATCAGCCCTGGACTTTGGACCCAATTCCAGATCTCCTGATTCATCAATCAGGCGGGTTGCATCAATCCCTCCAAACTCTCCAGCTCGCAGCTTGGTTGCTCCACTTCCAACCTTAGCCAGGCTTCCCAGCATTTCCCCAGCAGTCCATGAGATTATCATCTCCTCTCACAAGTCTACAACGAGAAAAACTTATGCTAGCAAATGGAAACATTTTTCTTGTTGGGCGGAGTCTAGGAATGTGGATCACTTCTCAGCCCCAGTCCACGAAATTCTGGAATTCCTGGCACAACTGTTTCACTCCGGGGCCGCTTCCGCTACGATTAGGGTACAGTTAGCGGCCATTTCTAATTTTCATATTGGTTTGTCAAATTCTAACATTATGTCTCATAAGCTTTGTAATGCTTTTTTGAGAGGAACATCTCTTCTTAGACCTCCAGTGAGGGATCCCCCTCCCCCTTGGGACCTTAATTTAGTCCTAACTTCTTTAATTCTGCCCCCTTTTGAACCAGCAGCTTCTTGCTCCATCAAGTTTTTATCTTGGAAGACACTCTTTCTGATAGCTATCACTTCAGCTAGGCGTGTCTCAGAACTTCAGGCACTATGTGTTCGTCCTCCCTACCTGGTGTTTCACAAGGACAGAGTTGCTCTGAGAACTGATCCTTCGTTTCTTCCTAAAGTCTGCTCAGAAAATAATTTAAACCAATCTATAGATCTCCCTGTGTTCTTCCCAAATCATAGCAACAAGGCAGAGTACAAACTTCACCAATTGGATGTTCATAGACAATTGCGTTTTTACCTGCACAGAACTAAAGAAATAAGAAAGTCAGACTAATTATTCCTTTCTTATGCGTTAAACAAACAAGGTCTCCCAGCTTCCAAGGTGACCTTATCCAGATGGTTGTCCCACGCTATTACTTTTATTTATCAGTTAAGGAACAAAGAGTTACCAATTAAACCGAAAGGTCATTCTACTAGGGCGTTAGCCACCTCTGTAGCCTTTCAGTCTAGATTGCCCATGGATTCCATTTGTGCAGCTGCCACATGGGCAAACCCTCATACCTTTATTTCTCATTACAAGGTGGATATGGTCTCCCGGAGCAGAGCTGACTTTGGTTCCACTGTTCTGAAGAGTCTGTTCCACTGAGCCACCCAGGGTGTTAGGTGCTAAGGATGCTGTCCCAAGCAGCAAGAATGAAGGCGAGATAGACAACTTAACATTAAGAAGTTATGTACCTACCATAACGTTCCATGTTAGTTGTCTTCATCTTGCCTTCTTTCTTGCATCCCTCCCTCCATCCCCCATCCTAGTGGATTGAGAGGGGTCCCTTTTTTCCACTGGCTGAGTATTCTTTTATTGTTTTTCTTCTGGCCAGGTCTTCCTAACCTATTCTAGATATTAGAATGCATGGAACAACCAGTTTTTTGATAACTGGTTTCTCTCTTATGTCTGGATTAGCTATTTCAAATGAGATCTGGGTAGCTATCGCTAGGCATCATGGGATAAGGGGTAGCCTCGAGCCAGTAAACTGCTCTCAAGCTATTGAAGATGGCCGAGTCGGAGCAGAGGATTGGCTCCGATCCCAAACAGCAAGAAAGAAGGCAAGATGAAGACAACTAACATGGAACGTTATGGTAGGTACATAACTTCTTATTAGAGTTAATAGAATTACGATGGCAGATTAGGTTGAACACAGTAAATTCCCCAGGCATAAATGAGAACATGTCATTACTCCCTGTTTTAAAGAGGAAGGCATTAATAGTGTGAATAACTAGTACATTGTATATATATATTTTTTAGTAGTTAAGGCAAAGAGAGTTTGCATATTTTATACTGATTAGTAAAACATGATTTATTCCCATGAGTGCATAATTTTTTATAGCTGGTGCTTTTAGAGTTAGTAAAATGATATTATTTTTTATAAAAATTATTTTTATATATAAAAATATGTTGTCATCCTGTGTAAAAAGCAATAATGTTTTAAGAGCTTTCGTATTAAGTTTGTTTTATTTTATGTGAATAAGAGGACTTTTTAAGTGCTAATTAATTATTTCTTTGATTAGTATGGTATAAAATGAGGTTGTTTGATGTAATTGATTGTTCTGATGAAGTCCCATTACAAGTGTGTGTAGGGATGAAAGCACTTGACGTATTTTTTATGAATAAAGAGTTTTAGATTACCTGAATCTACAATTTCCAGTGTTTGGCTTGGTGAGCTTAGTGGTCTGGATGTTGATCATGTGGTTGTGACTGTTATTTGTTTCACTTACCACTTGGATAACTATTTTTTTTGTATTTCCTGAGGGAAGATTGAGGGGGAGAAAACGGTAAAGTTGTAGATGAATTTGTCGGCCAGTAGTTTTGCTATATCTTCTGGCTCAGTATATATGTGGCTCCATTTACAGTGAGCTCTGCTCACAGTTGTGTATTGCCTTTGAGGTTGCAGACATAGCTAAAGAATGCCTTGTGTTGGCCAAATGTACCTCAAATTTGGCTTTGATAGACTTTATTTGTCCTCTGAGCCGTTTGTTTAGTTTGATGAGTGCTTTTATCCTGCTGGGTCCTGCATCTCCTAATTTTTGCCATGATTTTCTTCCTTCTGTTATACAACCTACTGATTTTGTGATTCCACCATGGTGGCTTGTTACTTACTTTCTGGAATCTCTAAAACGGAGTCTCTAATGTGGGGTTGGTCACAGCTACTGCAGTGAAGCTCAGGTGGTTTGCACTTTTAAGTTCCAATGACCACATTCTTTTTTGACAAAATCAGGTTATGGCTTTACATTTCAAACAAATGTTCATACAGTGGATATAAAAACTTTACACACCCCTGTTAAAAGACCAGGTTTTTGTAATATAAAAAATGAAACCAAATAAATAATTTCAAAACTTTTGCCACCTTTAATGCGACCTATAACCTGTATAATTCAGTTGAAAAACAAACAAATCTGTTGAGGAACAAAATGTAAAAAATAAAAAACATACAATAAGCTGGTTGCATAAATGTGCACACCCTTAAACTAATACTTTGTTGAAGCACCTTTTGATTTAATTACAGCATTCAGTCTTCTTGTGTAGGAGTCTATCAGCATAGCACATCTTGACTTGGCAATACTTGCCCAGTCTTCCTTGCAAAAGTGCTCCAAATCTGTCAGATTGCGATGGCATCTCTTGTGCATAGCCGTCTTCAGGTCATCCCACAGATTTTCTATTGGATTTAGGTCTGGCCTCTGGCTGGGCCATTCCAAAACTTTAATTTTCTTCTGGTGAAGCCATTCTTTTGTTGATTTGGATGTATGCTTGGGGTCATTGTTGTGTTGAAATGTGAAATTCTTCTTCATCTTCAGCTTTCTAGCAGACGCCTGAAGGCTTTTAGTCAAAAGTAACTGGTATTTGGAACTGTTCATAATTCCCTCCACCTTGACACAGTTCCAGCTGAAGAAAAGCAACCCCAAAGCATGATACTGCCACCACCATGCTTCACCGTGGGGATGGTGTTTTTTTGGTGATGTGAAGTGTTTTTGCGCCAAGTATACCTTTTGGAATTGTGGACAAAAAGTTCAACCTTGGTCTCATCAGACCACAACACATTTTCCCACATGCTTTTTGGAAACTTGATGTATTGTTTTGCAAATTTTAGCCAAGCCTGGATGTTTTTCTGTGTAAAAAAAGGCTTCCTTCTTGCAACCCTACCCCATAGCCCAGACGTATGGAGAATATGGGAGATTGTTGTCACATGTAGTACACAACTAGTACTTGCCAGAAATTCATGCAGCTCCTTCAGTGTTGCTGTAGGCCTCTTGGAAGCTTCCATGACCATTTTTTGTCTTGTCTTTTCATCAATTTTGGAGGGACATCGAGTTCTTTGCAATATCACTGTTGTCCCATATTTTGTCCACTTTTTGATGACTGTCTTCACTGTGTTTTCCATGGTATATCCAGTGCTGTGGAAATGTTTTGTACCCTTCTGACTGATACCTTTCAACAATTAGATCCTCTTGATGCTTTGTAAGCTCTCTGCTAACCATGGCTTTTGTTGTAGCAGGCAACTGAGTAAATGTCAGGAAAATCCTACTAGGACAGCTGAACTTTATTTGGGGTTAATCAGAGTCTCTTTAATTGATGACAGGTGTGTACCCAAAAAGACTGAATGCTGTAATTAAATCAAAAGGTTCTTCAACAAAGTATTAGTTTAAGGGTGTGCACAATTATACAACTAGCTTATTGTATGTTTTTTATTTTTTATATTTTTTCCTCTAACAGATTTGTTTGTTTTTGAATTGAATTGTACAGGTTATAGGTCACATTAAAAGTAGGAAAAGTTTTGAAATTATTTATTGTGGTCTCATTTTTTTATATCACAAAAACCTGGCATTTTAACAGGTGTGTGTAAACTTTTTATATGCACTGCATGTCTAGAGCCATAAGGGTTACCAAAGACATGTAACGTAAATATTTACAGTGGTAGTGCTCTTCAGATTCTAGGTCTTAAACTGGATTTTATAAGTCAAAATAAACAAAGTATATATTAATTGTTTAATATTTTGTAACTAACTCAGAGAATCTCAGTAACCACTCAAGCTCCACACATAATGTCACTTCATCTGTCTCTGTGCTTTCATATGAAGGTAAGTGGTTATGTCTGTATTACTTGTGGTACTTTTCTATTAATGGGGCAGCAGGCAAAATGTGCAGTTGATGTGAAGTCATTGGTGCTTCCTTTTTATCATTATCTTTCTAAGTGAATTTGAGCAATATTTAAAAATTACCCTTGATTAGGCATACTTGTCCCTCGTCTGCCTCCTTCGCATGCTACCTTTGAAATATAAATATTTGTCATAGGTTCATACTAGGCTATCTGCCCTAGGGCATTTATAAGCCTAGCCAGAGTGTGTGTGACTTTCACCAGCCCTTAGGATGAGAATACTATACCCATTAGTTTGCTGTGCCTCTGTCCAGCAGTGATACAGAGATGATTCCCGGGGTAAACCTACGATCTTCCATCCACTCGTCAAGATTTCTCTTGAACAGAGTCAGTGAGGGGCTCTGCCTCACATGGACTGGGATTCTGTTCCATAGTGTAGGGAGTCTCTGGGTGATGAATCTGTCCCTCCACCACATCCTATTTATATCCGCGTTGAGGTTTAAGTCTCTTGCTCTCGTGGCTCTGGTGGATTTGGATTTTTTGAGGTGGAGCATGTCCATTAATTCCGGGTTGGACATGGCCTTGTATGTCAGGCACAGATCAACTCTGAGCTGACGGCATGCGACTGAATAGAGCTGGAGTTTCTTCAGTCGGGCATCGTATGACATATGTTTGAGCCCCTTTATCCTTTTGGTGAGGAACTTTTGGGGTCTTTCCAACTGCTGCAGGTGTCGGGTAAGGTACATTCCTAATGGGGCGTTGTACTCAATCATTGGTCTGATAAGTGAAGAGTACAGGGGTACAATGACCTCTCCTGATCTGGATGTGAATCCCTTCATGATCAGGTGGGCAATGTAGAAGGTCTTCCTAACCACTTTGGCAATGTGAGTGTCAAAAGAGAGGTTACTGTCTACTTGGGTCCCCAGGTCCCTGATAACTTCTTCCGTGTTTAATGGATTACCACCTATGTGGTAATTAGGGGTTACCTTGTTTTTCCCAAAGGGTATGACTATACATTTTTTGGCATTTAGCTTAAGGCCATGGCTCTGGCACCAGTTATCCATTTCTATGAGACCTCTCTGGAGGATGTCTATGTCTGATGGAGTGTCAATTATGGTGCCCAGTTTGCAAATTTTGTCAGCCACAATCCCCCTATGTTTGCCTGCACTTCAGAAAAATAAATGCCGAACAAGAGGGGGCCCAGGATTGAGCCCTGTGGGACACCGCTCATGACCGGCTTAGAGTCTGACATGGCACCAGCAACTCTAACCCTGTGTGTTCTGTCCTTGAGCCAGTTTGCAACCCATCTTGTGACATATGGGTTTACATCTAAGCTGGTGAGCTTTTCTATGATGCCCGAGAGGGGTATTGTGTCAAATGCTTTTGCTAGGTCAAGGTAGGCTGTGCGAACTGCCTTACCCTCATCAATGGCCTTAGTGAATGTTTCGAAAAAGTCGACCAAGTTCAAGAGGCAGGATCTGCCCTTGACAAAGCCAAATTGGGTAGGATCCAGTGTCTGTAGGTCCCCTATGTCTTTATTTATGAGTTCCATTATGATCCTCTCCATAGCTTTGCAGACAAGGCTCGTCAAGCTTATGGGGCGGTAATTTCCAGGGTCCGTAGAAGCACCGCCTTTGTGGAGTGGGACCACAGTTGCCGTACGCCATTCTTTGGGTACGTATCCTGTAGTAAGGCTAAGATTAAACAGCAGCCTTATGGGTGGGTTTAGTTCCTCATTGAGTTCGTGTAGCACACAGCCGGGGACACCGTCCGGTCCCATTTATGCTGTGTTTTTTGCTTTAGAGAGAGCAGCTCTCACCTGGGCATCTGAGATGTTTGGGAGGCTAGACTCTGGTGGGATAAATATTTCTCCTTTGGGGGGGGGGGGAGGGGAGAAATTTGCACTGAACCTGTCTGCCAGTATGTTGGCAATGTCTGTGGGTTCAGTGATTTTTTATCATTTTGGACTAATTCTGAGCATATCTGGGAGTTTCCACCCAGGTTTCTAACATAGCTAAAGAAGGCCTTATGACTGTCTTTTGTGTCATTAGCGATTTTTCTCTCAAAGTTGGCCTTGGATGATTTTATGAGTGATCGTAGTTTTTTGCTAGTATTGATCAGAGATGCCTTCCCTTTTAGGGATTTTGCTCTGTCATGTAGTAGCTTTCTCCTCTTGTTGTAGAGTTTGTTTATGGCTGGGGTCCACCAGACCGGGCGCCTGCCTTTGGTGGAAACAGTCTTGATTTTATTAGGGATTGCTTGATCCATACATTCCTGGAGGTGCTCGTAGAAGGCATTTGTAAGGGTTTCAGCTGTGTGGGTTGTGGTTTCCACTGGCTCGGGGGCCTTGAAGGATACCACTCCAGTCTTAAGAAGTGTGAAGTTTGCTTTTGAGAAGTTCTTCACTGTGGTCTTTTTTGCTGGGGGTGGGGGCGGGATGTGGATCTCCAGTGAGATTAATTTATGGTCTGATCTCACCAATGAGGGATATACTTCCGGTGTGGAGCATTTTGTCCTCATGTTTGTGATGATCAGGTCTAGTATATTTTCTCCTCTTGTGGTAATGGTGACTAGTTGTTCCATAGCATTTGAGTTTATGAACTCCAGGAACCTTTGGGCTAGGGTGTTGGGGCTTGAGTAATGTTCCCAGTCTATGTTTGGGTAGTTGAAGTCACCCAATATGATGGTGTTTGGAGAGACATTCATACTCTCCAGTGTCTTCAGGAAGGCTGTGTGGGTTTCCTGAGTTTGAGAAGGTGGTCTGTAGCATGTTACAAACTGTAGGGCAGTTTTACCTATGGTTAATTGCACCTGGATGGTCTCTGATGCTTCGATGCGTTGCCACTAACCTGGAGGTGTGGGTATCCTTTATGAATATGGATACTCCCTCCTTTTGTGGTTCGGTCCGGATTTTGGGGCCGGAACGCATGATATGAGGTATAACCTGATAGTGCTGGGGTGCTCTCAGGAGCCTTGAACCAGGTTTCAGTCACAGCACAGACATCGATGTTCTCCATACTGAGGAGGGCTTCGAGGGCGTGCATCTTGAGGTTTAGACTTCTGGCATTGAGCAGTATTACCCTTAGTTTTTCTCCATTTTTTTTTCTAGGGCGGTAGGTTTATCATTTGAGCCCTGCCTAAAAAAGGCACTATGGGGGTGACAAGAGCCTTTGCCAATATCCGGAAGCTCAGGGGTGACAGGTGCAAGCTGTCCCTTGCGAAGCAGCGTGGCTTGTCAAGCATGTCATCCCAGGCATACAGACATTGGATCCCCTTAGAATGGCACCAGTAATTAAGCCAATTATTAAAGCTGATCATTTTGTCTCTGTATTGTGGCATCATTCTTGGTGAGGGTAGGATACTGCTCAGGGTCAGGGTCATACTGGCCTGGGCTACATAATCTGAGAGCTCCTCTATGTCTCTTTTCATGTAGTCCAGGGAGGTACGTCTCAGGTCATTCACACCGGCATGGACAATGACTGAGTCATACTTGTACTTGCTGTGGAGTGACCTGAGTGCTTGTGTTATGTGGCGGATTCTAGCACCTGACAGGCAGCTTACTGTGATCTTTTCCTTGTTCAGTCTGGTGAGTGGGACGTCAGTGTGTCTGACTATGGAGTCACCTATAACAAGTGTGTCTGGCATTGTGTTTGGCCTTAAGGGCTGTGACTGTTTAGCACACTGACTTTGAGAACTATTTGTTGCATGTCTTATGTCTTGAGGTGGCAGTTGCTGGGGTGTCTGCTTTGGAGATCTCTGTAGTTTTGTCACAACTGCAAAACAAACACATAAACACACAAAGACATACTGTGACGTACAAACACAATGAAGTAAACTACATGCGCCTTTCCCGATCATGCAATGTCAGAATAGGCGACGTTCAACAGTTACGTTTACACCTTCTGTCTATCCAGGCAAAAAGTATTCTCAGAAATTTACTGCATCTTTGGAAACGACAGTGAAACTCTTCTTGTGCTGCTGAGTAAGGTAATTAAACACATCAAATGGGCCACTCTGTTCCACTCATCGTAAACTGCAGCAGGGCTTTTTGGTTGAATTATTTTGGTTGGGGTTGTCACCCTTTTAGTTGGCCAAATTAAGATGTTTTTATGGAAGTATGAAGTTTCACAGGACGCTACAAAGGCAATGAACTTTACATCACTTTCTTGACATAGTAGACACTTACTGTTGTAGAATTTGAAGTTGTTTCTGTTCGGTATAATGGTGTTTCAGACACGAAGTAATTGTGTTGTGTGTAAGTTAGTGGAAGCTTAAGAAATGCTTTTTTTCGTATTTCTGTTCAGGAAACAGCTTCTCAAATATGGACTACCCTGCATAAAGAGGGACAGGTGAAAACCATAGTTTTAGTGCAGCTGACACTGTTGCCACGTAATACTAGAAAGACGAACTTGTCTGTTAAACAAAGGGTCATGGCCAGTAGCAGGGGTTAAATAATAATGCAGAGCTACATATTTATTTGTGATAAGTTTTAGCAAGTTTTATTTTCATTCATCTTCTGCTGTCAGTAACACATTGTTTCAGCAGTTGTACTCTTGCCAGCCAAGTCTTTAACGATGCAACACCACCCCCTGCGGTTTTCTTAACAACTTAACTGGTTTGACATTTTATTATTATTATTTCTTTTTATTTTTGGAAATAGTACCTTGTGGCATGGCTCTTGATTGCTAGGTGTTGGACACACACAGTGAACTACACAAAGCTGAACTAATTCACTGTTGGTCTTGTTTTACTTTATAAATGGTTGTTTTAGGAACAATCAGTAGTGCTCTGAGAAGAAAGCCAAAATTCAAACCAGGATCAAACAATAAAATAAGCAGAAGTGAGAAAATCAGTAATACTGTCAGGATGAAGACAAAGTTAAAACCAGAGAAAAAAAGGAAGCACCAGTGACCTCACATCAACCACACATTTTGTCTGCTGCCCCGTTAATGGAAAAATACCTTACTTGTGTTTTGAAAACACAGTGAAATCCACAAAACATTGATTTTGTATTGCGTGGTTATTGAAATATTTAGCAAAAATATGAACATTCTGACAATATAAATCATATATGATCAACAGTTAATATCTCTTAATTAACACTAGATTAGTGTTAGAATATAAAGCAGTTCTGTTACACATCATGTAAGCATTAAGATGGAAGTCCTTTAATAGCTTATCTGTAGCATGAGCTTGAAATTATTAATGCATATATGAACAGGCTGTATTAGATGTCGGTGGAAATCGGTCAGATGTAACTGCAGAAGTACCTTGAGGCATCACTAGTCTGTAATGAGTTAATATGGTTTCTTCTGTGGGCTTTGGATTATGAAAAGCTATTCCTACTGAGATTAGCAAAGACTTAACATTGTTATGCAAAACTCACAGAAGCAATTTTTCAACCCCCTCCCCCACAACAGGACTGAGACCAGTGAATTGTTTACCTGCACCCAATCAACCCATTCATTCCATGGTAGCATGAGCCAGGAATCCTTAGGTGAGAGCCCTGTGTTCCATTTGTTCCAGCTTTGGTGTTTCCAGTCAGTTCATCTGTTCTTCGGCAAGAGTCAGGTGGTAGGGGTGGCCCAGTTCGTTGGTCCTGCAGGGAGACCTACCATCTCTCCAAGCTCTACTCCATACTGCCCTTTGAGGGGAAGTGAGACTAATTCCCCTCTGCTTGTGACTTCTACACAGTAGTCATCATCATCATTAACTCCCTTTTTCCCATTTTCTACATGGGGTCAGGGTGTCATGCTAACTTTTGCCACTTCTTTAGATTCAGTGCCATGCTCCTGCCTTCTTTGACATTCATGCTTGATTGTCACAGATCATCTCTTACACAATCTGTCCACCTCTTTGCTGTATGTCCTTATTTCCTCTGGTCTTCTTCCTGTTTTTCCTAAAATATCTTTACCAGCAATGTGGCCTTTCTAATAAGCTAAAGCTCCATGGGTTGAAAACCTAGTGGCCATGCAAAGTGTTACCCAAGTGGTAAGCCAGAACCACCTCCCATGGCAATATGGATAAGCCACCAGTGCCTGCTCACTCCTATCCTCCCTTGCCAGCTCCTATAGGTTTCAGGGGCAATTTTTAATCCAAGAATGTTAACACTACACGCAGAGATCTGCCCTGTGTTCTTGTTCTACTGAGACAGTAATTATTAAGGATTTTTTAGGTGTTTATTCATGTGCTGTTTATTGATGTGTATCTAGCTGTGCATTTTCCTGCTGGTGTTTTGTATATTTTAAGGTGTTTTGTGGTTGATGATTTGTTGTACAATTTATGAGTAAAGTTGTTTCTAAAAAATAAAAACTGCTATTACTGAAACTGTTGATTTGCTTTATTAGTTTGGAATGATCTCTCACAAGGTACTTTTATACATTTGCATGCATTCATTAATGTATACCCATAACATAAAAAATCTGCTATGTGGAAATACTGTCTGTGCTGGTATATACAGCTGGATTCTTTTTTCCAGTTACACTTTTGTACATTTATATTATTGTCTTCTGCTTCTTCTAGAGCACCCTGTTCATCTACACTTAAGCATCTTACTGAAAGAAGATATGTTACACCGACTGTTGCAGAAGGCCAATACCCACAATTTGTCCAATTTAAAAAAAAAGCCAAAAGATTTTAAGAATACATGCCAGAGATGGGCATCTTCACTGATATCTTCACCTAGTAAGTTTTAGTTTGCAACTGGAATTTTGTTGAGTGCTATAGGTATGGGATTGTAATTTAGCATATGCTGTTTGTCCATCGAGAAGCATTAAACTATATGGAGTAAAGTAAAGCACATTGCTAAAGTTTTGGTGACACTTTCTGGTATAACATTGTGTATGTACACATAATATAAAATATTTTGTATAGTTATTGTAATATCCTTTTAGCAGATAATATTTGATTGCCTTAAATTCTTTACTTATTAAGTTTGTGGTGATTTTTCCAACATTCGTAAGTTTGTTCATAAACTCATTGTTTGTTTTATGAATGTGTGTTGCATCATATGAGGAAAATGGAAAATAAGTGTGGAATGGTTTAGATAACCAGGAATTAATTTATCTGTCTTCAGAGAGGACTCTAGCATACTGATTTAGTACACTTCTTGTTTACAAGGATTTGTACTACATCATTGATCTTTCTGTTGAACGTAGTACCGCTGTGTGAGCATGTTCACTGTAACATTAGATCTGATGTTATCAATTTTCATTCTATCGTCAACTGATGGTTTTGGATCCAAAATGCCTTATCTGACTCGGCCGTTGCAAAAACTCATGGCAACTTAGAACTCTCGAGTTTCTCCCTTACCCAGAATGCACCAACACCAATTACCTCAGATTTAATTTGCTGCTTCCTGCGAAAGACGTGGTTGCTAGTCTCTCAAGCTTATTATTAGATAAGTGAAATTTAATCTTCCTTTTTATTGGTATTTCTATTGATCATTTCTGTCATCTGATTTTTCTGTCTTGTACTAGTGTATGCCTTTTAATACTATTGTTAGTATTGTCTTCTCCCCTCCCTTGTACATTCATCGTACATCTTCACTACCTTTGTAAGTAGCCCTTTCTCTTTCCTTTTTTCTCTTCTTAAAAAAAAAAAAACTTTTATACTTAGATTTTCTAAAGCTTTTACAGTGGGTATTCCTGTCATTGTACTTGGATTGTTCTTGTGTGCTGTTTTTTTTCCTGTAAGATTTTCTTCCAGGATGTCAGCTGGTTTAAAAATGTGAAAAATATGGTCAGAGGATACCCTTCTCTGACTGTCATACACTTTGCATGTACTGTCTTGGTCCCCTTCATCTTCAGGAAAGCTGTTCAATCTGTCATGCATTCAACCCTAGGGTATTGGTTGAACGCAAAAAACAAATTAATATTGAAGGGTTTACTCTGTCCTCCTTTAGTGAGGCTTTATCTGGAGCTACTAAAAAAAAAAATCTAAGAAAATTTTGTCCACTTCACTGAGCACTTCCATATAGCTTCTTCAAAGTCCTCGGAGATGTATTTGAAGAGGTCTCTTACAGATCTATCTGCTCCCTTGGATCCTAAGAAGAAGAGAGCAAAATCTACAGATTTATTTATTTTATTTATTTATTTATTTTACATTTGTTGACCGGGATAGTCCGTCTGGATTACATGTCCATTTTCAGCGGAGGCCCGGGGAGAAAAGCTCCACAGTGACAGTAATTAATACAAAAAGATAATACAAATGATTACACTCATACAAAAGTAATTATATTCAAATAATAAACATTAAAAGAGTAAAAATATTTATACAATAGTGAATGTACAAAAAAATCAACACAGATTCCGGAGTAGATATTCTGCTATTGAGGAATAAACTTCTTTAGTATAGAAGAGATGAGAAAAGGTAAAGCAGAAAAAAGGTAGGGGCCCACGGGGGAAGATCCATGTAGAAAGGAGAGAAGGATTAGTCAGGATTGGAGCACTGACAGAGCCAGTTAGTCCTTAAATGGAGATAGGTTCATAGGTTCATACTAGGCTATCTGCCAGAGGGCATTTACAAGCCTAGCCCATAGTTTTGTGGCTTACGCCACCCCTTTAGTATGGGGAACTATACCCATTATTTTGCTGTGCCTCTGTTGAGCAGTGACACTGAGGTAATCCCTGGGGTATATCTGCGATCTCCCATCCATTGGTCAAGATTTCTCTTGAACAAGGCCAGCGAGGTGCTCTGCCTCACATATACCGGGATTTTATTCCACAGCATAGGGAGTCTTTGGGTGATGAATCTATCCCTCCAGCACGTCCTATTAATAGCCGTGTCGAGGTTTAAGTCTCCCGCCCTTGTGGCTCTGACGGATCTAGATTTTTGAGGTGAAGCATATTCATCAAATCTGGGTTTGACATGGCCTTGTATGTTAGGCAAAGGTCACCTCTGAGCAAGCGGTGCGACTGAATAGAGCTGGAGTTCTTTCAGTCGGGCAGCATAGGACAGATGTTTGAGACCCTTTATCCTTTTGGTGAGGAACTTTGTGGCCTCTCCAGCTGCTGCAAGTGTCGGGTCAGATACATTCGAATGGGGCATTGTACTCAATCATTGGTCTGATGAGTGATGAGTATAGGAGACTATGACCTCCCTTGATCTAGATGAGAATCCCTTCATGATAAGGTGGGCAATGTAGAAGGTCTTCCTAACTACTTTAGCTACATGGGTGTCGAATGACAGACTACTATCAACCTGGGTCCCCAGGTCCCTGATAACTTCTTCTGTACTCAGTGGATTGCCACCTATTTGGTAGCTAGGGGTAACCTTGTTTTTCCCGAAGGGTATGACTATGCATTTTTGGCATTTAACTTTAGGCCATGGCTCTGGCACCAGTTATCCGTTTCTGTGAGACCCTTCTGAAGGATATCTGTGTCAGATGTGTTTTCTACTATGGCCCAGTTTGCAGTCATCTGCAAACTTTGTCAGCCATAACCCTCCTGTGTTTGCTTGTACTTAGGAAAAGTAGATGCCAAACAAGAGTGGGCCCAGGACTGAGCCCTGTGGTACACCACTTGTGACAGGCTTTGAGTCTGACATGGCGCCAGCAACTCTGACCCTGTGGGTTCTGTCACTCAGCCAGTTTGCAACCCATCTTGTGATGTATGGGTTAACATTTAAGCTGATGAGTTTTTCAATGATACCCGAGTGGGGTATTGTATCAAAGGCCTTCGCCAGATCGAGGTAGGCTGTATGGACTGCCTTTCCTCATCAATGGCTTTGGTGACTGTTTGAAAAAGTCAACCAAGTTTAGAAGGCATGATCTGCCTTTGACAAAGCCAAACTGGGATGGATCCAAAGTCTGCAAATTCCCTATGTCTTTATTTATGAGGTCCATTATGATCCTCTCCATGGCTTTGCAGATAAGGCTTGTCAAGCTAATGGGCGGTAATTTCCAGGGTCGGTGGAGGCACCGCCTTTGTGAAGTGGGACCACAGTTGCAGTGCACCACTCCTGGGTACGTATCCAGAGGTAAGACTATGATTAAACAGCTGTCCTAGCTGTGGGTTTAATTCCTCGTTGAGTTCGTGGAGCACACAGCCGGGGACACCATCAGGTCCCATGGATGCTGTGTTTTTGCTTTGGAGAGAGCAGTTCTCACTTGGGCGTTGGAGATGTTTGGGGGCTGCAATCGCTTGGTATAGATATCTCTCCTTTTGGGGGAGAAGTTTGCACTGAACCTGTCAGCCAGTATGTTGGCAATGTCTGTAGGATCAGTAATCTTCACATCATTTTGAACTAGTTCTGAGCATATCTGGGAGTTTCCTCCCAGGTTTCTAACATAGCTAAAGAAGGCCTTATGATTGTCTTTTGAGTCTTTAGCTATTTTTCTCTCAAAATTTGCTTTGGATGATTTTATGAGAGCTCTTAGTTTTTACTTATAGTGATCAAGGGTGTCTTACCTTTTAAGGATTTTGCTCTATCTTGTAGTAGCTTCCTCCTTTTGTTGTAGAGTTTGTTTATGGCTGGGGTCCACCAGAGTGGACGCTTGCCTTTGGTACAAAGAGTCTTTGTTTTGCTTGGGATTGCCTTATCCATGCAGTCCTGCAGGTGCTGGTAGAAGGCATTTGTAAGTGATTCAGCGGCTTGAGTACTGTTTTCCGTCAGCTCGCGGGCCTTAAAGGAGACCACACTAGTCTTTAGAAGTGTGAAGTCGGCTTTCGAGAAGTTCTTTACTGTGCTCTTTTTTATTTCAGGTGGGGGTGGGATGAGGACCTCCAGCGAGATTAGTTTGTGATCTGATCTCACCAGTGAGGGTATACTTCCGGTGTTGAACATTGTGCTCCCATGTTCGTGATGATGAGATCAAGTATGTTTTCTCCTCTTGTGGGGATGGTGACTAGTTGTTCCATGGCATTTGAGTTTATGAATTCCAGGAACTTTTGGGCTAGGGTGTTTGGGCTTGAGTAGTGTTCCCAGTCTATATTAGGGTAATTGAAGTCACCTAGTATGATGGTGTTTGGTGATACATTTATCCCCTCTAGTGTTTTCAGGAAGGCCATGTGAGGTTCCTGAGTTTGTGAGGGTGGCCTGTAACATGCTACAATTTGCAGAGCAGTCTTGCCTATGGTTAATTGCACCTGGATGGTCTCCGATGCATCGTGCGTTGCCACCAGTCTTGAGGTGTGGGTGTCTTTGATGAATATGGATACCCCCTCCTTTCTTGGTATTGTCCGGATTTTGGGGCGGAACGCATGATAAGAGGTAAAACCTGATAGTGCTGGGGTGCTCTCAGGAGCCTTGAACCAGGTTTCTGTCACTGCACAGACATCGATGTTCTCCATACTGAGAAGGGCCTCGAGTCGTGCATTTTGAGATTTAGACTTCTGGCATTGAGCAGCATTACCCTTAGTTTTTTCCTTTTTGTGTTCTAGGGTGGTAGGTTTAGAATTTGAGCCTTGCCTAAAAAGGCACTATGGGGTGGCAAGAGCCTTTGCCAATATCCGGAATCCCAGGGTGACAGGTGCAAGCCGTCCCTTGCGAAGCAGCGTGGCTTGTCCAGCATGTCATCCCAGGCAGACAGACATTGGATCCCCTTTGAATGACACCAGAGTTTAAGCCAATTGTTAAAGCTGATCATCTTATCTCTGTATTGTGGCATCATTCTTGGTGAAGGTAGGATACTGCTCAAGGTCAGGGTCATACCTGCCTGGGCTACATAATCAGAGAGCTCCTCAATGTCTCTTTTCATGTAGTCCAAGGAGTGCGTCTCAGGTCGTTTACACCAGCGTGGACAATGACTGAGTCATATTTGTACCTGCTGTTGAGAGACCTGAGTGCTTGCGTTATGTGGCGGATTCTAGCGCCCGACAGGCAGCTTACTGTGACCTTCTCCTTACTCAGTCTGGTGAGCGGGACGTCAGTGTGTCTGACTATGGAGTCACCAATGACTAGTGTGTCTGGCATTTTGTTTGGCCTTAAGGGCTGTGACTGTTTGACACTCTGACTGTGAGGTCTATGTGTTGCAGGTGTTGTGTTCTGAGGTGGTGGTTGTTTGGGTGTCTGCTTTGGTGGCCTCTGCTGTTTTGGTAGATTTTTGATCAGAGCCGCCGAGTATGTCTTTGTGTGTTTATGTGTATGATTTGAGGTTGTGATGGTACTATGTGAGACTGGGTCTATAGTGTGTGTGGTAACCTTCTCCTCCTGACTGGTCTTGCCAGTCCTATGTTGAGAGAGCTCAGCCTCCAGTTTGGCCGTATAGTTGCATCTCTCGCATGTATTTGTGTTTTGTGGGAGGAGGAGAGGGTTGTCTGTGTACATGAGGCAATTGTAGTTTTTTTTTTGAAAGAATTAAGAGAGGTGTTACAGGTGAGACTAGGAGGGAGGGAATTCCATATTTTTCCAATGGTATTGGTGAAGAGTGAGTCACCTCCTACATTATTGGCTCTGATTGTTTGAACTAGAAGTTTATTTGAGGAACGCAAACTACTGAGGTTATTGTAGGGTATGATTAGGTTATTCAGAGCTGGCGTTTTTTCAGGTTGGTTCAGGATTTTAAATGCTTCTATCAGTTGGGTCTGTTTTAGAAGGTTAGGGTATTCAATCCAATCTAGGTTATTTAGATTAATACAATGATGTGTTCTGTAGGGCATGCCTGTGGCAAATCTGGCAATATGATTATAGCAGCGTTCAAGTTTATTTAGTTCAGATGTGTTGAGGTTAGTAAGTATGGGAGATGCATATAGGAGGGTGGAGAGAAGATGTGAGCGGGCCAGTGTCACTTTAGCTATAGGAGTTAGAAATGATTTGATCCGATAAAAGGATCCTAGTTTTTTGTTAACGGTTTTAATGGTCTGGTTAATATGTATATCAAATTTGAGTTTGTTGTCTATGGAGACTCCTAGTAGTTTGGTATAGGGGTCAGGGGAGATGATAGTCCCATTTTTGGAGTAAATAGAAAAGGATAGCGGTGTGATCTTTTGCGTGGGATGAAATAGTAGTAATTTTGTTTTGTTTGGATTCAGGATCAGTTCTGACTTCATCTTTGGAGCCAAGGCATGTAACGAAACAATCTTCGGATCGGATATCCTATTTGGATCTGACAAGCCTAAAATTCAAACTGACATCGGATCAGACCCCCTCAGACTTAACACATAAATCTGAAGAAGTCGTAATCCTATCCAGAATAAAATATTCCCCCAGTCCATCCAGTTCCTTCCAGAGTTCCTTCCTCCTTCTTAGAGAGGCCTAAATCTCCATCAGGAATGTTCACTCACTCTTCCAGAAGCCTTACAGAAGATGATGTGGAGAGGCGAGTGAGGAAAATTCTTTCAGTGCAGAGCCATTTACTGCCCCTCTCAGATCCTACCCCTTTGGGTCGGGACATCCACATTTGCAGTACTTCACCTTTGCCTGTTCCTTCTGTAACTCCTTTCAAGGTTTTGGAGCCCTTTCTTCTGACACATTCAGGCTTGTCTGCTTCAGATCCAAGAATTTCCTTACCCTTGGATCCGAGGCTTGCTCTGAGCTCTTCGGTTCAGTTGGAGTAAGAGAGCTCTTGGAGCCAATTCTGCCCTGTTGGATCCAAGGTGCTGCCTTCCAGTCTGAGGGCTTTGGTGCTGTCTCTACACCTTGGAGCCCCGGCAATGGTTATTTCAGCTCTGACTTCAGCCTCACGTAGACTGTCTTCAGGGCAGGGAGGGACCATGGATCGGGCATTGCCTGTCTCGGATCTGGGGTCCTATCCTTCACCAGAGCAGTTTGCCTTTGCAGTCGTGAAGAGAGCCTTGTCTGCCCCAATGACTTAGACAGTGCTTACCCCATTAGATCCTCTGTCTGCAGCTGTTCTATCTCTGCGTCTGGGCTCTCACCCATCCTTTCCACAGGGACAGCCAGTACCAAAACCCCAGATTTCCCATCGTGGTATTCCCACTTCTTCTGACACATCCCTAGAGTATCCCACTGAGGAGGTCCCTAGGAAGAGAACATGCAAGGGGAAGCATTTAGATTCCCCTGAATCTATCACTGAAGATACAGATTTTGATGAGGTCTGAGGGTTCCCATGGTCACCTCCTGATGATGTTAAATTCACAGACATCCTAGAGATCCTAAAACAGACAGGTGACTGGAACTCCGGCAACCCTTCGTTGGAGGAATCTGTATTCCTGGAGGCTTTTAATACTGACTCATGTACCTCATGGGTAACTCTGCCTGTCGATGAGCTCATTAACTTCATCTCCCGGCAGGCATGGCAAGATCCAAACACCACTGAACTAGTCCCCAGAAAAACAGATAAGATAATGACAGCTCCAGAGGATAAGCAGATTTGGTCCAAAGATGTGCCTGTTGATGCCATGGTCATGGCGGTGGCCACAAAGAAGGAACTTGCAGAGGAAAGTTCCTCTGTTCATCCCCCCAACAAGGAGTCTTGGGTGATGGACAGGTTTAGATAGCATGTCTGTGCTTCAGCAACCTTTACATTAAGGTCACTGAATTATTTGGCACATTTTATGAGACTACAGAGGGACCTGATTAAGGAACTTTCAAATACCCTCTCAGGATCCGTTTCTGAAGAGGTGAAAGCATCTGTCACCTCTCATTTGGCTACCCTACAATCAATCTCTAACTCTTCTATGAGCCTCATTTCTAATGTAACAGAAGGAACCTCTACAGTAGCGGGTTCAGGTGTTGCCATCAGGAGACATGCCTGGATGCGCTTATGTGATTTTGCAGAGCCCTTTAAATCTTCGTTCATCAATGCTTCTTTTCATGTAACATTTCTGTTTGGCCCCAAGGTTAAAGATAATTTGTCCAAGTGTGAGAAGGCTAGAAAGACTCTTTCTGCCATGCACGTATGTTTTCCCACCCCCTCAAAGATACGGGTCTATATTAAATAAGCAAACGCTAATTCATCGACCATAGTTCAGCGAATGCTGAAAATGCCGAACACTTGGAACAGGATTTTTTTTCCCTGGGAAAAAAATCGCTGTTCCACAAAAAAAAAAAAAAAAAAAAACCAACTTAAAACAGTATTTAATGTGGGGAATTTCACCCCCCCCCACACCCCCCACTACAGTGGAGGAAATGGCAAACTCCCAAAACCGGCCCAGTGATTTCTTTCCATGAGAAAAAATTTGCTGTTCCAGATGTTCGGGATTTTCAGCAATCGGTGAAATAGGGTCGATGAATCAGCGTTCGCTGATTTGATATAGACCCAAAGATACTTTTCAAGGAATCATGGAGCCAGGGTTAAATGTGGTTCAAAAAGTCCCAAGGATCTTTTAGGACACACGTGATGGTGGTTCCCCCAGAGGCAGAGGGGGAATTCTAACGGTAGATGATGCCCTTGCGGCAGAGGTGACCCGCAGAACCAAGGTTTCAGAGATTCTTTCTTTGGTAAACCTTTTCATTGCTCATGAAGGGAGGCCATATTGTCCCCCTAAGGAGGCAGTCAGGGGTTGTTTGTTCCTGTAACAGAGAGCCTGGTTAAAAATAAAAGATACCTGGGTGCAGAGGATCATTTCCGGAGGTTATATAATACAATTTTCTCTTTATCCTCCCAGTTTAAGACAATTCCTCAATGTTCCACCCAATCAGAGGGAACAAACAGCAATTCAAATTCAAAAACTGCTAGAAAAAAGAGTCATCCAAAATGTCCCCCCAGACCAGATAGAATCTGGGACTTAATCAAGTTTATTTTTAATTCCAAAGAGGACTGGAGACCAGTTCTGGATCTCAGTATCTTAAACAAATCCATTTGAAAGACCAAGTTCTGGATAGTCACGGTTCAGTCTATTCCCCATTTTTGGAAAAGGACAATTGGATGTGCTCAGTAGATCTTCAGGATGCGTACTGTCATATAAAGATGAACAGATGATCCAGAAGGTTCTTACACATTCAGCTAGGAGCCAGTCACTACCAGTTTAGAGTTCTGCACTTTGATCTCACCACAACCCCCAGTGTTTACCAAATGCATGGCATTAGTATTAGCTCACTTGAGGCTGTAGGGATTCCGAGTGATTCCTTACTTAGACAACTGGCTTATCTTTACCCCAGCCAGCCATCAGCTCATTTCTTCAAGAGAAAAAGTGACCCAGACATGTGCTGTATTAGGAATAACCATAAACAATGAAAAGTCTCATCTAGAACCAAGTCAAAGTCTAGACTTCACAGGAGCACTGCCCGATACAAAATCAACAGTAGCCTTATTTCCCCTGTCCAGAGTTCAGACAATAAGATCACAAATAGAAAAGATAGTTTTCAGTACCAAAATCTCAGCCCACTCAGTTCTTCAGGCATGGGGTCAATGGCTACAGCAGTAACATTACTACCTTTATTTCATGTGAGAATTCTCCAGTGGATGCTGGCCTCCCAATTGTCAATACTTCACCTTCTGTTATTGGCTCCCATACGGCTTACCAATATATGCAAGAGAGATCTAATGTGGTGGATTCAGTCAGAAGAGGGTTTATAAGGCCATGTTTTTGCATTCCCCCCTCAACCCAAGGCCATTGTTACCACAGATACTTACTAGGTAGGGTAGGAGGGGCTTTACCTGGGAAAGACAGTCCAAGGCATATGGTCCCCCAAAGAGGCCCTTTTGCATATCAGTATCTTCAAGCTGAGAGCAGTGCTTCTAGCATTGCAGGCCTTTCAGAGTGCTCTCCCTTCAAGAACTTTTGTGATTCAAACAGACAACACATTAGTAGTTTGGTACATCAACAAACAAGGAGGAACCAGATCTCACCCCTTTTGCCAAGAGGTGCTCATGGTTTGGCAATGGGCGAGCTCTTCCAGCCGCTTTCTTATAGAAACACATATTCCAGGGAAGTCCAACGTGTTAACGACAGACTGAGCAGGTACATACTATTACCTCACAAGTGGCCCGTCAACAAGAAAGTAGTGGAACTGATATTCTGACAATGGGGCCAGCCTTTCTGAGATCGCTTTGCATCTTCCCTAAACAATAAATGCAGCAGCTGCTTTTCCCTAATTCCCCCCCAGGGGGAGTCACCAAGGGATGCTTTTCTCCACAGTTGCCCCCCCCGTCTGCTTTATGCCTCTCCCCCATTTCCTTTGATTCTAAAGTTCCTACAAAGAGCTGCCAGGTTGAAGAGCAAAGTCATCCTCATTGCACCCTATTGCCCTCAACAGATTTGGTTTCCCTTCCTATGGCCTCATTTAATTTATCAGCCTTGGAATCTGGGCCCACCTCCAAATCTCTCAAACCCGACAGGGATGACACATCCAGACTTCGACAATCTCAAGCTGACAGCTTGGTTTCTTCATTTTCAGTAATAGCCAGACAGCTTATGCTCTCTTCTCCTGTCCGCCAGATTTTGTTATCCTCCCTTAAACCATCTAGAACAAAACTTTATGCTAGTAAATGGAAAAGATTTGTACACTGGACACTGCAAAATTATATTTATCCTTTTCTGCCTTGCTACATAATATTCTTGATTTCCTAATGCTTCTTTTCAGTCAAGGAACTAGTTCTTCAACAGCTGAAGTTCAGTTGACAGCAATTTCTAATTTCCATATTGGATTTGATGGTTCCTCACTCGCTTCTCATAAACTTTGTAAAACCTTTTTAAGAGGCACACTTCTATTAAAGCCCCCATTTAAAAGATCCTACTCCTCCATGGGATTTAACTTTGGTACTTGAAGTCCTGATCCACCCACCATTCCAACCAGCTCGTGACTGTGATCTTAAATTTCTTTGTTGGAAAACTTTTTTTTGGTGTCCATTACATCAACCAGATGTATTTCTGAAATTCAAGCCTTATCTGTGAAACCCCCATATCTAATTTTTCATAAAGCTAGAGTTACATTACAAAGTAATGCATATTTTTGCCCAAAATACTTTCAGAATCTAATGCTAACCAGTCCATCAATTTAAAAGTTTTCTTTCCACATTTTTCAAACAAGGGTGAATATTTGTTACATTTACTGGATGTCAATAGGCAACTGTGTTTCTACTTACACAGAACAAAGGACATCAAAAATACAGAATTTGTTTTTGTTTTTTTGTTTTTGTTTTTTTGCTGACATGAAAATGAGTAAACCAGTATCCAAAATTAGTCTCATCAGATGGCTTTCTGGCTGTATTTCCTTAGTTTACAGAAAATTGGATATCCCTTTACAAAAACAAGTTTGTGCTCATTCAACCAGGCCCGTAGCAACTTCCTCAGTTTTTCATTCAAAGGCTTCCATGGATGAAATATGCGCAGCAGCAACTTGGGCTTTTCCTCATACTTTCATCACTCATTACAAATTGGATTTGGTATCCAGAAGTAGAGCATCAGTTGACTCATTGGTGCTTAAGAATATCCTGTCTTGAGTCCACCCTGGAATTTAAGTAGCTGGGGACTCTCTCCCGTCAGTTGAGGACAGAATGAAAATTGATAACATCAGATAAAGAAGTTATGTACTCACCATAATGTTCTTCCTCAACTCCGCACCTACCAACCCCCTCCTTTTGGCCTTTCTGAAAGAGGGAGTGGATATGAAAGAATTGGCATAATCCAAGCATGACAAAGCTCCAGACATAGCTCTGTCTAACTTTTTCTATTTCCCTTTTTATGCCCTTTTTGTATAAGAGTTGTCTCTATAGGCTTCAGTTAGCAAACAAGATCTGAGGTAATTGGGGTTGGTGCGTTCTGGGTAAGGGAGAAGCTCAAGAGTTCTAAGTTGCCACAAGCTTGTGCAATGGCTGAGTTGGATCTAATGGTTTGGATCTGAACCCATCAGTTGAGGAAGAATGAAAACAGACAACATAGATAGAATGTTACTGTGAATACATAACTTCTTTATATAATATGGGCTGTGTCCCACTTTACCCCTGTTTGTTTCTACAACTTGTCTGGAGGCTGGGTGGAAGAATGATATTTAAGATTGGAGTCTCAGGTAAAGTGATTCCCCCCTAAAACAAAGAATTGTTACCTGTCCTTCTGTGTGTAGTCTGCATGTCCTCCCTGCGTTCGTGTGGGTTTTCTCTGGGTACTCCGGTTTCTTTCCATGTTACAAAAACATGTATCTGGAGCATTTCTCCTCAGGCCACTGCTGAAAATTGGCTTTATTCCGAGTCGGACTTTCCCATTAAACAAATGTTAAATAAATAAATGTAGGAGGGGATGGAGGATATTATTATTATATTAGGAGAATAGTGGTAATAGCATAAGACAGAACCATGGTATAGGATTGTTTCTGTTTAGGCTGCCTGTTCCAAACTGGTGTTGTCAAGAAGGTTTATAACTTAGGTATACAGGAGATGCATGAGAGGGGGAGAGCGGTGGATAGGGCTGTTAGAAAAAGAGCAGGATGAGAAGTGTTGTTTAACAGGGGGTGAAAAAGGATTATTAATTCAAATGCAGGAGGGAAAATTGTTAGGGGTGTAAAGATTCAAGTAGAGGAGAGCAAAAAGTTTGTGATAAACAGTAAGAAATTTGTGATTTCACTTGACACTTTTGTGCTTATAATGTGTTTTTTATTTTCTTAGTTTTTTGTCTATGTTCTAGTTTAGGTTAATAATAAGTTTGTTGTGGTCATATGCGTTATGGTTTTGTTAGCTTCATGCCACTGTGCTCATTTCCACACTGAATTTTATTATTATAGAATGAACACTTCTTTCAGCTTGATATCGAGCTTCATTTATTTATGTGTATATAGTGTTAAAGTTTTTTAAGAGTGTGTTCTCATTTAGTGAAACATTTTGTTATAGGAAGAACATTGTACCATGATTTTTTGTTACGGCAATAGGTAGTTTTTTACGTGGGTTGGGGGCATGGCACTTGAAGCTAAAAGATTAGCGACTTTCTGGTGAACTGTTAGCTTTATGTTATTCGGATGCAGCGAGATCTTATTAAGAATACGCTGCATCCCCTGAGTCCATTTCGAGGAGGACAGAGTTCTGCACTCCACCCGTATGGCCACTCTTAGGTCAGTTACAAATACTTCTATGCGGCTACTCTCCCATGCAGCGGAGGCGCCGCTAGAGCTGAGGACAGGACTGGTCACTAGGCGTCAGGCCTGGCTCCGTCCATTTTCTGAGCCCTTCAAAGCGTGGTTGCGAATGCCCCTTTGATGGTTCTGCTCTGTTTGGCAAGACCGTTCGCGAGGCGTTGACCCAGAGCGGGACGGAGGAAGACGCTGTCTGCCGTCGGGATCCGCTTCTCTGCACCCCAGAGGCCCTATTCTAGGAACCAAAAGTGTCAGAAGAAGATGTGGTTCGGAAGTCGCAGCAGTCCCAGCCTGCTCCGGACAACCAGTCCTTCCGTGGCAGAGGAGGACAGGGAGGACGCCGCCCTAGAGGCAGAGGGGCTCCCAGAAACTTGGTCAGGGAACCTTTCTCTGAGCGGCCGGCGCGGCAACCCTGAGGGTTGCCGACTGCTCTACTCTGGAGGCAGTCGGGGACGTTCGGGGCACCTAGCGGCATGGGAGTCCATAACATCGGACGCTGGGTTCTCCAAATCATATCCAGGGATATCGCATTCCTTTCCTTCACCTTCCAAAGTTGAAGTCCCTCCCAGGCGTCCCACCCGGTCAGCGGAGGCAGCTTTGGCAGAAATTGGCCATCTGCTAAAGAAAGAGCCATCCAGCCCGTTCCCCCAGACCAGATCGGATCAGGGTTCTACTCCAGATTCTTTTAGTGCCAAAAAGACGGGGAACTAAGACCAATCTAGACCTCTCTCTTGAATCTGGCAGTCCCCAAAGAAAAATTCGAATGGTCACTCTGCAATCTATTCTCCCCTTCTGGGAGAAAATCACTGGATATGCTCGATAGACCTCAGGAGAGCGTACTACCACATCCTGATGGACAGGCGCTCAGGAGGTTTCTCCGCTTCCGGCTGGGAGCCAGTCACTACCAGTTCGGGTCCTTCCTTTGGTCTCACCACAGCCCCAGGGTGTTCACCAAAGTATTAGCAGTGGTAGCGGCCCACCTGAGGCTTCAGGGGTGCAGGTCTTTCCCTACCTGGACGACTGGCTTCTTACCGCCCAACAAGGCATCTACTTCTATTGGCGCGAGACTCCTTTCTCCATCTTGCTCCCTTTCTGGGCATCACAATAAATACAAAAGTCCAACCTGGCGCCCACACAGCTCTTAGATTTTATAGGGGCCAGGCTAGACACAAGGAGTTTCTGAGCCTTCCTCACTGCGGACAGAGTTCTAAATCTGCAGCTCCAGGTGCGGGCCATTCTCCATTCAAGTTCTGTTCCAGCGGAGTTGGTCCTGAGGGCTCTAGGGTCCATGGCATCGGCTATAGCACTTCTTCTCTTGCCAGGCTCAATATGCGCATTCTACAGTGGACGCTCTTAGTACAGTGGTCATACCTTGCTCTCCCATGCATCATCCCATAGCGATCAGCAAGGCTTGCAAGCGGTCCCTCTTGTGGTGGCTCCACTCCCGGATCTCCACAAAGGCCGCCCATTTGTGCTTCTCCCCTCTCGCCACAGTGACCACGGGCGCCTCCGCCTCGGGTGGGGGGCACTTTGAGCCGGACCGTCCAAGGCACGTGGAGCGATTCAGAGACCTTACTGCATATCAATGTTCTAGAGATGAGAGCAGTGCTCTTAGCGTTGCTAGCACTTCAGGACTTTCTTCCCTTGGGAACAATTGCGTTCAATCGGACAACATGTCGGTTGTCTGGTACATCAACAAGCAAGGGAACAAGGTCTTACCCTCTTTGTCGAGAGGCCATGAGAGTTTGGGAATGGGCAATCTCCACCAATCGCTTTCTAATAGCAACGCACATTCCGGTCGGTCCAACATCCTAGCGGACAAGCTCAGTCGCACCATTCTGACCCCTTACAGTGGTCTCTCAATTGTCAAGTAGCGGACGCATATTCGCACGGTGGGGAACCCTTCATGCGATCTTTTGCTTCTCCCTCAAACACCAAGTGCGACAGTTTTTGGCTCTAATACCTCCTCCGGAGGTACCCCAAGAGACGCTCTGGTGCATGCTTGGCCACCCGGTCTTCTGTATGCCTATCCACCCTTGCCTCTGATGCTGCAAGTTCTTCAGAAAGCCTCTCGGGTGGGTTGCAGAATGATTCTCATTGCTCCATTCTGGCCTCGACAGATCTGGTTCCCCTTCCTAAGGTCTCACTCGGTGAATCCTCCTTGGATTCTAGATCCCATCCGGATCTGATATCCCATCCATCCTGCATTCCTCCTCCGAACCTGGACAACCTGAAGCTGACCGCTTGGCTGCTCCAGTTCCACTCTTGATAAGGACTCGGTATTTCTGCACCTGTAAAGGCTATTTTGGTGGCGGCTCATAAACCATCCACTAGAAAGGGTTGCCGAAGCAAATGGAAACGTTTCTCTTTGTGGGCGGGCGGCAAGGCCTGAATCCCTTCACGGTTCCTCTCCCTTTAGTGCTTGACTTTCTAACCACTCTCTTTAACGATGGTGCCAGCAGTTCCACAGTCAAAGTTCAACTGGCGGCAATTTCTCACTATCACATTGGCCATGACTCTAATCCTCTTATGTCAGCCAAATTGTGTAAAATATTTCTTAAAGGTACTTTTCTTCTCAGGCCCCCTATAAAACAAGCAGTTCCTCCTTGGGACCTTTCTTTGGTCCTACAGGCCTTGACCGCTCCTCCTTTCGAGCCAGCGGCTCCGCTGGATCTCAAATTCTTGTCCTACAAGACAGCCTTTTGGTAGCCATTACATCAGCCAAGAGAGTTTCTGAACTTCAAGCTTTATCAGCTAAACCTCCTTACTTGGTATTTCATCGGACCGTGTCTCCCTCAGGACCAACCCGTCCTTTCTTCCTAAAATCGCTTCTGAAGCAAACATCAATCAATCCATTAACCTCCCTGTTTTCTTCCCTAAATATGAAAACAAAGGTGAATATAAGCTACATTCACTAGATGTTCACAGGCAACTTAGATTTTATCTGAACAGGACAGCTGGTCATAGGCAATCCGACCAGCTGTTTATTTCCTTTGCAAAATTCAATTTGGGCAAGCCAATCTCTAAAGTTTCTCTGTCCCGCTGGATTTCACAGTGCATTTTATTGGCTTATCAAGCTTCAGGAAGGCCCGCAGGAGGGTGTTCATGCCCATTCAACCCGGTCAGTATCTACCTCGGCAGCCTTCAAGGCTAGGATTCCTCTAGATGATATTTGTGCAGCAGCCACGTGGGCTTCATCTCATACGTTTATTTCCCACTATAAGTTGGATCTTGCATCTAGGGGTAGAGCATCCTTTGGCTCAGCGGTGCTCGGAATATCCTTCCATGATGGCCGCACAAGATTCAGGTAGCTGGGGACTCTGTCCCACAGGTTGCAGACAAATGAATATCCTACTTCAGATTTAGAAGTTATGTACTCACCATAACGTTCCATCTGAGTAGGTGTATTCATTGTCTGCAACCCGCCTCCTATCCCCTGGCCTTTCAGTTTCCTGCATATTCTTTGTTACCCTTTTTGAGGTATTGTTACTTTAGCAAACTCGATCTGAGGTCATGAGGGTAGAGCTGGTCATTATGGGTGAGGAGGAGCTGAGAGCTTGGATCCATAGCTGGAAAACCATGCGGTTCGGATCCGATATCGGATCCATAACCCACAGGTTGCAGACAAATGAATACACCTACTCAGATGGAACGTTATGGTGAGTACATAACTTCTAATTTGTGCTCATTCAACCAGGCCCGTAGCAACTTCCTCAGTTTTTCATTCAAAGGCTTCCATGGATGAAATATGCGCAGCAGCAACTTGGGCTTTTCCTCATACTTTCATCACTCATTACAAATTGGATTTGGTATCCAGAAGTAGAGCATCAGTTGACTCATTGGTGCTTAAGAATATCCTGTCTTGAGTCCACCCTGGAATTTAAGTAGCTGGGGACTCTCTCCCGTCAGTTGAGGACAGAATGAAAATTGATAACATCAGATAAAGAAGTTATGTACTCACCATAAAGTTCTTCCTCAACTCCGCACCTACCAACCCCCTCCTTTTGGCCTTTCTGAAAGAGGGAGTGGATATGAAAGAATTGGCATAATCCAAGCATGACAAAGCTCCAGACATAGCTCTGTCTAACTTTTTCTATTTCCCTTTTTATGCCCTTTTTGTATAAGAGTTGTCTCTATAGGCTTCAGTTAGCAAACAAGATCTGAGGTAATTGGGGTTGGTGCGTTCTGGGTAAGGGAGAAGCTCAAGAGTTCTAAGTTGCCACAAGCTTGTGCAATGGCTGAGTTGGATCTAATGGTTTGGATCTGAACCCATCAGTTGAGGAAGAATGAAAACAGACAACATAGATAGAATGTTACTGTGAATACATAACTTCTTTATATAATATGGGCTGTGTCCCACTTTACCCCTGTTTGTTTCTACAACTTGTCTGGAAGCTGGGTGGAAGAATGATATTTAAGATTGGAGTCTCAGGTAAAGTGATTCCCCCCTAAAACAAAGAATTGTTACCCGTCCTTCTGTGTGTAGTCTGCATGTCCTCCCTGCGTTCGTGTGGGTTTTCTCTGGGTACTCCGGTTTCTTTCCATGTTACAAAAACATGTATCTGGAGCATTTCTCCTCAGGCCACTGCTGAAAATTGGCTTTATTCCGAGTCGGACTTTCCCATTAAACAAATGTTAAATAAATAAATGTAGGAGGGGATGGAGGATATTATTATTATATTAGGAGAATAGTGGTAATAGCATAAGACAGAACCATGGTATAGGATTGTTTCTGTTTAGGCTGCCTGTTCCAAACTGGTGTTGTCAAGAAGGTTTATAACTTAGGTATACAGGAGATGCATGAGAGGGGGAGAGCAGTGGATAGGGCTGTTAGAAAAAGAGCAGGATGAGAAGTGTTGTTTAACAGGGGGTGAAAAAGGATTATTAATTCAAATGCAGGAGGGAAAATTGTTAGGGGTGTAAAGATTCAAGTATAGGAGAGCAAAAAGTTTGTGATAAACAGTAAGAAATTTGTGATTTCACTTGACACTTTTGTGCTTATAATGTGTTTTTTATTTTCTTAGTTTTTTGTCTATGTTCTAGTTTAGGTTAATAATAAGTTTGTTGTGGTCATATGCGTTATGGTTTTGTTAGCTTCATGCCACTGTGCTCATTTCCACACTGAATTTTATTATTATAGAATGAACACTTCTTTCAGCTTGATATCGAGCTTCATTTATTTATGTGTATATAGTGTTAAAGTTTTTTAAGAGTGTGTTCGCTCATTTAGTGAAACATTTTGTTATAGGAAGAACATTGTACCATGATTTTTTTGTTACGGCAATAGGTAGTAGTGTTTCCTCGTATAGGCTTTCTTGTGAGATTTTGAAACAAGGAGGAAGTCATGGCACTTGGAAGTATGGTGAATTTGTAATGGTATTGTTTAAGATTGTATAACTTAATGCTAAATTCTCACAAATACACACTGACTTACAGAACATAAATTTAGTTAAATTAATAAATTGAAAATCTTGCGATTAAAGGAAAACAATTTCTAGGACTTATAAAATTGTAATGAGCACAAAACATCAGAATTCTTTATTATTTTCAAACTATTGGCAAATGAAAAATCAATCACTGACTGAAGAAAATAAGAAACTAGCCATTGAAAATACAATCAAATTCATTCCTTTCAAGAAGCTGTTATATACACAAATTATGATAAATAACAATCTATGTTATACCTTATCTAAATTAAATAAATTCAATCCTAACTTTTCGCCTGTATGTCCCCATTATCTGGATCAAACAGCTGATGTTTTGCATGTCATGTGGAACTGTACTAAGATACACAACTTATGGTGTTCCTTGAGAATAAGATTAGAGAAGATGGGATATGAAAAATCAGCCCTTACATGGGAGACAGCTATATTGCACATTAACATCAATCAACTTCCAAAAAATATTAAAACATGTCTTTATTATGATGTGTGCCCTTATTAAATTCTTTATTACAAAGAATTGGAAGTTTATGTCACCAATTACATGGGAAAATTTTAGCAATCTTGCTATCAAATATATCTCATCTCACAAATTAATTGATTCAAAAACAAAAAACAAATGCTATTACCAAAAATATTAGGGTTACTTACTAGATATAATTCTTGCAAATAACATTTGCCCACAAATTGACATGGAAAGCTAACCTTTTAATAAGAAATGAAATGTAGTATAACCAGTTTTCTTACATCTTCTCCCTTCTCTCAGTATATGTGTATCTAGATATTTTCCCTAACCATACAATAAATGGTTGAATTTCTATCTTTACTTTCTGTATAGACTATCCCCATTCCACTATCCCTTATGAGACCAAATGAACATAAGAATTCTCATATTCTACTTGATGATGTAGTGACTTCTAGTGTATATATTGTGTGTGTGTGTGTGTATATATATATATATATATATATATATATATATATATATATATATATATATGTATATATATATATAAAATTTCTCGAAACGAGATTGTTGTCTGTTTTCTTTAGATATGTATTTGTATTGTTTATTTGTGTTTTTGAGTTATTGTATTGTTGTTATTTGGAAAAAAAGAAAATTGAAATAAAGAGATTTTGGAAAAAAAAGTTGTATAACTTGATTATGTTTATATAGATTGTGATCAGATTTTTTACAGCTATTTTTTAAGGAATCTAGGTTTCCACTTTTTAAATATGATGGTGTTATATTCATCAAGACGCATATAACAGACGGTAATCCAAGTTGGTAGTTTTGCAAATGCATCTATGATTCAACACTAATATCTAGAACATTTTTTAATAACAGCAAATGAGAAATGTATGAAGTTAATACACTGATTATTTATATAAATCTTGGGACATGCATATTGATATGAGATGTAATGCAGCATGTTTAATTGAGGAAGTCTTAAGGTTTGCATTTAGTACTTGTATTTTAGATTTTGACATATGCTGCTCCTTTTAACTAATTCTTTTACAGCATTTTTTAACATGTTGATTTTTCATAATGACTGACAGAGTATCTTAATATTTACTGTTTTATATTGATTGAGATTTTGATGCTTGAAGTTTTAAGTAGCATGCATGATAGAACCTGCAGGACTGTATTGATGCCTTTAACACACTTGACTTTTTAATTTGAGTAATTACCAATTAATGATTTCAGGATGTGATTGGACAAGGTGTTTTTAAAAAAGGGGAGTTTGTGAGAATATATTATGTCTGATGAAGCGTAGTGGTACTACGCGAAAGCACTTACACCCTTTATATTTATTATATGTTTTTTTGTTTAAATAAATGTGATTGTTTTTATGCCATGCTAGTCCTTTGCCTGTCTGAATTTGTTGGATTACTTTTAAGGTATTTTTTTAGCTGAATTGTATAGCTTGGAAGTTTGTTAATCATTTTAACTTGTGTAGGGATGGTTTTCCAGAGTTTGGAGATGTAACAAGAGTATAGTGAGTCGCCTGAAGAATTATTTGCCTTAGTAGTGTTTAAAAGAAATTTGTCACCAGAATAGTTCCCTTGGGGAGGGGGGGGTGGGTGTAGGGCAATAATATATTTTTTAATGCAGGACATCGTTCAGGAAAATATATCAGTTTGTATGCCATGACTAGCTGAGAATATGTTATGTACTTGTTAAGCTCTACCCAGTTTAGCTGCTTTAAGACTTGGCAGTGGCGAGCACGGTGAGTAGTGTTGGTAGCAAATTTAGCTACTTTGTTGTAACAGGAGGTTAGTTTGGATTTTAGTATAGAGCTTAGGTTTGTAAGGATAGGTGAGACATATAAGAGGGTTGAAAACAAAGTTTCTGATGAGTCTTTGTAACTCTTTGAAGAATATGTTTTTTTAAAACTTAATGAATTAACACTTGTGACACAGGCAGATTTACATTTACATAAAAGTAATCAAACTGTATTAATAAGTTCACGTTTACAAACATTATACTTCACATGTATTGCTATATATAATATAACCTTAGCAACATTACATAAATTATTCATTTCCTGCCCCCTTTTTTAAACGAGAAACATCTTTATTAAACCATCACTTACAAGACAGGCAATCATACACTTATATAAATGAAAACAAACCACACCGACACAATCCAAGTTGCAAGCATTTTACATCACATACCATACTGACACACTCCCAGTAGCAAACATTATACATGGCTTATAATCTACCCAAACATTTCCAGTCAAACATTACATAGCTCATTTAAGCCCTGCCATCCTTTAAACCTCATTCCTCCCCTATATGTATTGTTCCCACAATTCTCATTTTTCCTTTGTAATTTGCTGCTACCCTTTTCTAAAGATCTCAATTCTAGTTGTTTTATCTCTGTTACTATATTCACTACTTCAAGTATAGCTGGTTTAGATTTTGATTTCCATCTTCTAGTAATTGCTTTTTTGGCGGCCACCATAATTAGACACAGCAAGGCCTTACCATGTCTAGGCAGTTCCAATTCTGTGTCATAGCTCAGAAAAATCATCTCCCTCATAACACCAGTCTGCCCACCCAGTATATTCAGCAGTGCATTCCACAGGCAATCCTTAAAGTCCACCAATTCACCGTACTCGCAGAAAATATGTTTCTGATTACCCCTTTCTTCCCAGTTACACCTCCAACATTTGCTGTCTACCTGAGGAAAATTTCTCTGGAGTCTACTTGGGGTATAAAAATATCTATGTAAACATTTCCAAGAAAAAATCCTAAATCTTCTTGATTTTGTTGCATATTTGGGAGACATACATATATCCTCCCATTTTTCTTTTGTGCATTGCTTATTCATCTCTCCTCCCAACCCTTTCTAACCTCTTCTGATTGAGTCTTATAGTTATCATGCAATATTTTATATGCTGTACTAATTATTCCTTTTTTTTAATGGCAGCTTCTGTTCTAGAGTCTAGTAAAAACTCTACCAGTGCTGCTCTTTCATTTAGGACCCCCTATTTCTTTCTGCTTGCCTATACTGTGATATCAGTCCTTGATAGAGAAGGTAATCTGTAACCTGCAGTCCAAATAAATTCTTGGCATATTCCCATTCTGTCATCTTTCCCTCTCTAGTTATTTTCACCCAATACCTTGGTTCCTTTGCCAGTTTTCTCCCATAAATTCCAGCCCCCTCTTTTCTATTGTCTATGTCCCTAATTGCAGTCATCCCTATTGGCAGAATCTCCTTTCTCCATTCCTGTGTTGGCATAGTTCTTAGGATACTTTCTGCTACTTTATGGATATAATGTTCTGTATGATTGTTGTTATTCTCCTTAAAGATCTGCATCTAGAATCCAGGTGTCTCCTTTTTTCTTGAGCTTCCCCCCATTTCACCATTATCCCTTTCCACTTTGAATTATAGATTTCTGCTTGTGCTATGGAAAGGAGCCTTAACAGTGTAGCTCTGAAATACTCCATCAAACCGGGTAGTCCAATGGACCCTGTTCTGCTGGAAGAATCAGCTTATCCCACTTGACTGTTGCTGTCTTCCCCTCCCGGATAAAGTCCTTCAGCTCTTTATTAATTGCTATCCACAACTTCTCCTTGGTTGATAAAAATATGCCTGTCCTACAGACTAATGGGACTAAAACATTTTAACTGCTTGCATCTTACTATCCATATCCATATTACATAGCTTCAATTTTCTCAGTTTTTCTATTATCTTTTGTTTAGTCTCTTCCCACATATCCTTAGCTGCCACACAAGAATAATTTTAATCCATACTCCTAAATACTTCATTTTATCATATCCCCATAAAAATGGATATTGCTATAACAATTCATATGTAGGTACATAATTTACCAATATTGCCTTTGTTTTAGCTTCATTAATTTTTTATCCCAAAAAAAATATTTCAAACTGTCTCAAAATGTTCCACAACACTGTAATGTCTTTTTTCTGTTTTTGTTAGGTATAAAATAATATCATTTGCAAATAGAGCCAGCTTTTCTTGAGTACCAATCCAATTATTTTCTTGAATTTCTGAGTCCCTTATTTTCTTTGCCAATAGTTTTAAATATAATGGAAGTAACAAAGGGAAAGAGGACTTCCCTGCACTGTTCCTCTGCTCAATCAGAAATTATCAGAGAGGACCCCACACACTTTAAGTTTTCTCCTCCGATCCCTCATATATCCTGCTAATCAACTTTATAATTTCTTTCAGGAAATGCAAATACTTCCATTGCCCTGTTCATAAAGTCCCAGCTTACTCTGTCAAATGCTTTCTTTGCATCAAGACCCACCAACAACAATGGTATTTTCTTACATTCTACTGCCCTCTGGATCATCAGTGTTCTGTTAATGTTGTCAAATGTTTGCCACCCCTCCCCAAAACCACACTGATCCATATCTATAAATTTTGGCATTACATTTGCCATTCTTTTAGCCATTACAGACATGAACACTTTATAATCATGGATCTGATATGTTGTCAATCTTCACTTAATCCTTGACTGTGGGATCAGTTCCGTATTTTGGAACTGACTCAGCCGTTATTCCATCTCGCGCCTTCCAAAAACTCTCAAGCTCATCTTTACTTGTAATGCTCCTCTCAGGATTATCTCAGATCTCGTTTGCTGCTTTTAGTGCCAGACATGTTCTTCCTTTCAGCTCTCGAGCGAACATATTTCCTTAAAACTGTAAGTGTTTTTTCTTAAAAAAACTTTATTAGTTAGTATCTTTCTTTATTTCACTTACCCACCTCCTTTCTTGGCTCCTTCCTTAACACTTTTAGTGTTATTCTCCAAACTATCATCATTGGTAGTCCCTTTTTCTTTCTCTTTTCCTCTATTTACCTTTAGGGTAAACCTTCAATACCATTGTTGGCACTTTCTTCTGTCTAACCTCTTTATCTACCACTACGGTAAACCTTCTGTACCATTGTTGGTATGTTTTTTTTCCACCTAACTTTAAAAAAATAAATAAATAAATTTATCCTCTCTTCCTTTGTGTGTGTGTGTGTGTGTGTGTGTGTGTGTGTGTGTGTGTGTGTGTGTGTGTGTTTGCGTGTGTGTATGTGTGCGCGCGCACGTGTGTATGTGTGCGCGCTCACGTGTGTGTGTGTGTGTGTGTGTGTGTGTGTGTGCGCGCGCGTTGTTATGGCAGAGAAGGCTAAGCTACTTCTGGCTTTAGAAGATGCCAGAAGTGTGAGAGGAAATTACCAAATTCAGATAGACACTCTGTATGTGTCTACTGCTTGGGCCTAGTACACCTTCAAGAAGACTCTGCTATTTGTCATGGCTTCAGTCACCGGGCCCTTGTGGAAGGAAAAAAATAAGCTGATTTTAAAGGGCCTTATTAAATCTGATTTCAACAAGACCATATCTGCTTCTACAAAATCCAAAACTGATGTTAGCTCCCCTTCTTCTTCTTCCTCTTCAAGTAAGCATGATGGATCCAAGAAGATGAGCCAGTCAGTTCCAACAGTCTTGTCGACACCACCATCTAAGATGGCCAAAACTTCCGTGGTTCCCATAGTTTCCATGGAGCCTAACAGAAAGTTGCTTAAATCCTCTGTGCTGTTGGTGCCAGTATCTGCACTGACTATTTCAGCATCAAATACTGTCATGGACAATATGATATTGGTGCCTCTTCACTCCTCAGTTCCATCTGTTTCGGAACTGAAGGAGTTTTCCTTTACAGACAGGGCCCCAAACAAAATACTCCCCTTTTATAGATCCTTTTCCAGACCAACCTCCAAGCCCTTTCTTTGAAAAACCTTGATCCCCGTCGGTCTCTTTGGTCCGTTCCACCAAGAGCCTTATGGAGCCTGATGTTTTGAGGCTGGTGGACCAACTCCTGGCAGAGAGGGAGTTAGCTACTTTGTTGGTTCCTACTCTTCCAGGCTGTGGAACCTTACCTATCTTTTCACTGGATTTTGCTCCTTCTCTGACTCCAGCTGAGCCTTTGGAGTTCCTGGGTCCGACAGTGCTGGTTTTGACTGTGTCAGTGCCAATCAGATCATCATTTCTGGCACTGGTAACTACCCTGAGCTCTTCTGTTCTGTCAGATCTGGAGACATCGCAGGGTCATAGCTACGCTGTCAGTTTCTGGGAGCATGGTTCCACTTCCTTGTTGTCAGAGCCGTCCATGCTCTTTGGGGCATCAGCACATGTGAGCGTGACTGTGGCTTCGGATCCTGAAGTGACTTCCTCGGTACGTGGGGGATCACGATTCTGAGGGAATCTACCTCGGTTCTGGGCTCTTACTCCTCTGCAAGGGTGCTTGCTTTCCAGGCTATGGAGAGGGCCTTGTCCACTGTGGGCTTAAAGTCAGTACCACCCTCGTTGGGCCAACAGCCCTGTTCTCACCCTCACCCAGAGCTACCTCCAGCCTCTGCCCTGGGACAGCGGGTACAGAAGCCTCAGGATTCAACCACCATGGTTATGTCCTCTTTAGACACCTCCCTGGCCTGTCCCACTACGGAGGTGCCCCTGAACAGAAAGTGCAAGAAGAAACACTTGACGTCACTGAAGAGTCTTAGAAGATACCAGTTTCAATGAAGGGGAAGGTTCCCAAGGTCACCCCTGGTAGAGGTCTCATTTGGAGTTATATTAGAGATCCTGAAATGGACGGGTGGCTGGACTTCCCATCAGCCTTCCTTGGAGGAATCGGTATACCTGCAGGCTTTTCATGCCTGACCATCTACCTCTTGGATCGCTCTGTCCGCTGATGATCTAATTAAATTGATTGTGCTGCAGGCTTGGAAGATACCTGATTCCATTGAGCCAAGCTCCAAGAGACCAGACTGCAATTTATCAGCTCCTTAGGCTCACCAACATTGGGCTAAAGGGATACCAGTAGATGCCATGGTGGTTACAGCAGACACCAAAAAGGAACTTGGTGATGAAAGTCCTACAATCCATCCTCCTAACAAAGAGTCTAGGATGATAGATAGATTCAGGAAGCGTGTATAGACATCATTGACCTTTGCACTCAGGTCCTTAAACTTCATGGTACATTTTAGGAGACTCCAGTTTGATCTGATAAAGGAGTTGTCAGATACTCTGATAGGAGCCATAGCTGAGGGAGTGCAGGATAAAGTAGCTTCCCAGCTGGCAACCCTTGAATCAAGATGTAATTCGTCAATGAGGCTCACTGTGCACGCAGCTGAAGGGATGATTGGGGCTGCTCGTTCTGGCATAGCCATGAGGAGACACACCTGAATGCACTTATGTGAGATTGTGGAGCTGTTCAAGTCTTCTTTCTTCAATGCTCCTTTTGATGGAACATCCCTTTTTAGTCCCAAAGTTAAAGAGACCCCCGACAGATGTGAGAAAGATGGAAAGACCCTTTCTGCTGTGGGCATATGCTTTTCCACTCCTCAATGGTCTTATTCCAGCAACCAGAGGAGTGGGAAGCTATGGTTCAAAAAGTCCCGAGGACCTTTCCAGGATTCACGTGGCACCGACTCCCACCGTGGCAGAGGGGGGAGTTATAATGGAAGACACCATGCACAAGGCAGAGACAGGGATGCAGAAGTCTTAGAAATTCAAAAACTGCTCAATAAGAGAGTCATCCCAACAGTCCCACCAGACCAAATAGGATCCAGAGTTTACTCAAGATTCCTTTTAGTGCTAAAGAAAACAGGGGACTAGAGACCAATTTTGGATCTCAGTGTATTGAACAAGTCAGTTCAACAAACCAAATTCCGGATTGTCACATTTCAGTCTATACTTCCGTTCTTAGGAAAAGATGATTGAATGTGCTCAGTAGATCTTCAGGATGTGTGTTATCACATAAAAATGAAGAAGCGCTCCAGATGATTCCTGCACTTCCAGCTGGGAGACAGTCATTATGAGAGCCCTGCCCTTTGGTCTCACCACAGCCCCCAGGGTGTTCACCAAATGCATGGCAGTGGTAGCAGCTCACTTCAGACTCTAAGAATTCCGCGTGTTTCCATACTTTGACGACTGGCTCATTACCGCACCCACAAAGCATCTACTGCTAAGGGCAAGGAACTACGTTCTTCAAACTTACTCTCAGATAGGGATCACTGTAAACTATGAAAAAATCCCATCTAGAGCCAACTTAGTAGTTAGAATTTAAAGGAGCGGTATTAAACGCAAACATTGGTATCACATCTCTTCCCCCAGAGAAACTTTAAAGAATAAAATCGCAAGTAAGTCAGATCATTAGCAGCAAAAAAGTGACTTCAAGACTGTTGTTACAAACTCTAGGTTCAGTGGCAGCCACCATCAGTTTAGTTCCCCTAGCGAGATTTCACATGCGAATCCTACAATGGCTCTTGCCATCACAATGGTCTATACTGAATCAGCCAATGTCCCATCAGGTACTGATCACCGATTTATGCAGGAAAGACCTGAATTAGTGGCTTCACTCCCAACAAAATTTTGTCGGGCCAACCCTTTGTCCCTCCTCAACCCCAAGCCATAGTGACCATAGACACATCCCAGATGAGTGGGGGGCATTATCTGGGAAAGACAGTCCAAGGCACTTGGTCACAGCTAGAAGCCAATTTCCACATCAGTGTTTTAGAAATGAGGGCTGTGCTTTTGGCAATGCAAGCATTCCAAGAAACTCTCCCCTTAGGAACAACTGCAGTTCAAACAGACAACACGTTAGTAGTTTGGTACATCAACGAACAAGGAGGAACCTGGTCTTACCCTCTTTGTCGAGAAGCACTTAAGGTATGACAGTGGGCAATTTCATCCAAATGCTTTCTAACTGCAACACACATTCCGGGAAGCTCCAACATGATTGTGGACAAATTGAGCAGGCGCAGTCTGATGCCTCACGAGTGGGCTCTCAATCACTTAGTGACGGAAAGGATATTCCACCAATGGGGCCAGCCCTGCTGAGATCTTTTTGCATTCCCCCTGAACAACAAGTGTGGCAGATGCTTTGCCCTATTCTCCCCGCTGGGGGAGTCACTGAGAGATGTTCTCCTTTATGATTGCACCTCCGGTCTTCTGTATGTCTTTCCCCTGATTCCTCTCATTTCCCAGTTTTTGAACAAAGCCAGCAGGTGGAAGAACAGGATAATGCTCATTGCTTCATTCTGGCCTCAACAGATATGGTTCCCCTTTCTTTGGCCTCACCTGATTCAGAGACCTGGGACCATGGACCCAGCTCCAGACCTCTTGTCCAATCCAGAGTGTCTAGTTCATCTGAATCTTCAGAATCTCAAGCTCACTGCATGGCTCCTCCAGTTCCAGTGATTGCCAGGCATACTAGTCTTACTGCCCCAGTTCAACAATGTGTTCTAGCCTTCCATAAACCTTTCACTAGAAGATTATACAACATCAAGTGGCAAAAATTCTCAAAAATGGGCTACATAGAATAACATTGACCCATATTCTGCACTAGCTGATAAGTTCTTAGAGTTCTTAGCATCGCTTTTTGATTCAGGAGCGTCCATCTCGACGGTAAGAGTACATCTATTTCCAACTTTCATAATGGTTTAGATGATGCAGCTCTAATGTCCCACAAACTTTGTAAAGCTTTTCTGAAAGGAACTTTAATTTGGACCTCCATACAAGAATCCTTTCACACCATATGACTTGAATTTGGTGCTACAGTCCTTAATATGTTCCCCATTTGAGCCAGCTGCAAATTGCAATTTGAAGTATCTATCTTGGAAAACTTTATTTTGATTGCTATTACTTTTGCAAGGAGAATTTCAGAGCTACAAGCCTATCTTCCAAGTCTCCTTACCTAACCTTCCATAAAGACAGTGTGTCCTTGTGATCTAATCCATCCTTTCTACCAAAAATAGTTTATGAGACAAATATCAACCAGACCATTCAACTTCCTGTATTTTCCCAGTTTTTCAAAGAGAGGTGAATATTGCCTGCATTTACTAAATGGTCATAGACAATTATGTTTTTACCTTCACAGAACAAAAGAATTCAGAAAATCAGTCCAGTTGTTCATTTCTTTTTCTTCAAGTACTCTGGGCAAACCAGTCTCTAAAGTTACTCTGGATAAAGGGTTTAAGGATTGTATAACCTTCATTTATAAAAAAAGGAAAGTGCAACTATCAGACCCTGTAAAGGCACATTCGACAAGAGCAGTAGCCACTTCTGCAGGTTTTTCATTCCAGAGCTTCAATAGACAATATCTGTGCAGCAACTACTTGGGCATCCCCACATACCTTTATTACTCATTACATGCTGGATCTGGTCTCTAGGAGATGGGCATCATTTGGTTCAATGGTGCTCAGAATATACTTTCACGAGACCTCCCAAGATTTAGATAGCTGGGCACTCTTTTCCACAGTCAAGGATTAAGTGAAGATTGACAATATCAGATAAAGAAGTTATGTCTTACCATAATGTTCCATCTGTGTTGTTGATCTTCACTTATCCTTGACATTCCCACCATTCTTGCCCCTGCCTTTCGAGTTCTTTGGTAGAATGGTTCTATCTCAGTAGATTGGATTTCCTTTTAAGAATACAGATATTGTCTCTGATCTATTATTTTGTGTCTGTCACTATCTTATGCAAACTTGATCTTAGGTAATCCTGAGAGGATCATTATTGGTAAAGATGAGCGCAAGAGTTTTTGAAAGGCACGAGCTGGAATAACAGCTGAGTCGGTTCCAAGATACTGAACCAAACCCACAATCAAGGATAAGTGAAGATCAGCAACTTCTTTTTTAGTATTGAAATGGGGCCTGTATGAAGCTGGATCTGATAGATCTTTACCCTCTTTCTGCTTTCTTCCAGGATGTTGGTACTTATCCTCCTCTTAAAATACTGATGTTAAGTTGTCAATCTCTCCTTCATTCTTGCTGGATGGGTTTGGAGCCGATCCTCGGCTCTGACTCGGCCACTTACTAAAGCTCGAGAGCTAATTTTAACGGCTCGAGGCAACCCTATATCCCATGATGGAAGGCGATAACTACCCAGATCTCGTTTGCCGCTTTCGCTTGCGAGGTGCATTTTTACCGGCTCCTGGTAAGTTTTCAATTTTTCAGACTTTTAGTCACTCCCTTTCGTTTTAGTCCACTACTGTTATTGTCTTAACTGTTAACGGTTAGATTTTTAACCCTATCTCCCGTTAGTGGTTCCCCTTATCCAGTTATTTATCCCTTCCCCTAAGTTAGGCCTTAAGCCTCCCCCTTTCCTAATTTTTTGTCAGGGATTCTGTGTGGTGTTTGGGTGTGTTTGTATCCCTGTTTTATTTTTTATTTGGATTGGGTGTTTATTGTGTGTGTGTGTGTTTTTGGTACTTGGTGCTCCCTCGACACCGTTATGTCGAAGGACACAAAGGTCTCAGGCTTCAAGAAGTGTGACTCGTGCTGTCAGAAAATGTCTCTGACAGACGGTCACACTTCTTGAGTTTACTGCCTGAGACCTCTGCACCTGCAGGACTCTTGTTCTGTCTGCCACGCCTTCAGCCCAAGAGTCCTGCAGGAGCGCAGAAATAAACTAATACTGAGGGGCTTATTAAAGCCTGAGAGCTCCCCGACTAAGTCTGCTCTGGGGAAGCCCTCGAAACCAGTAAAGCCTTCGGCTCCAAGCCCTAAGCCATCGGCTACTGGTTCGCCTTCTGTGACGAGATCGGCTCCGGCCAAAGCCGATCCTTCTGTGTCACAGCTTACAGTATCGGCTGCATCCGGTGCCGATACCGCTAAATCTATGCACTCACTGTCGGCTCCGACTGGAGCCGACGTATCCTCTGCTCCTTCGGCTCCACCCACCTCCAGAAAGAGATCAAGATCCCCTTTGTTGGAGTCTATAAATTCGGCTCCGAGATCACCCCTGCTCTCGGAGTGGAGCCATCGGAGCCGGTCTTCTCGGTCGTCCAGGCTGTCTGACCACGATCTTGAGAGAGTGGTGAGTAGGCTATTAAAGTCTCAGGCATTGGCCCAAATGCTCCATAGCCCGTCTCATCAGACGGTCGCTATTACACATCCACCTAACATTCCTCCTTCGACTCTCCTACAGAGCTCGGAGCCGTGACTGTTGTGGCTTCGGAGCCGATACCTCCCCCTTCGGCTCCATCGTCCTCTGCTCCGATCTCCTCCTTGATGCCTTCGTTGGAGGGATCCGAGCATCTGGTCTCTCTCGGCTCCGAGGGGGCGAGTGGCATCGGACCCTTGTCCGACCCCGTTCTCCCTCTCGGAGCTTCAGCGCTGGTGAGCTCAGCCCCGACATCAACCTCGGAGCCGTCCCTGTCGGTGCGGCCTGTGGTTCCTATCTCTTCGGAGAGGGAGCCTTCTGGCCTCTCTGATGGGGGAGCCTTCGAGGTGATGAGGAGTGTACTAGCCCCAGGGCGTAGCCAACGGTCAGTTCCATCAGCTCCTCCCACTACAGTGCCTGTTGACGTCTCTTCCCACTCTCTTGCTCCCGGATCCAGAGATCCAATGCTTCAGGTTTCAACACTGGGAATATCTTCCTCTTCCGAGGCTTCTCCTGACCCGTCAGGTGAGCCTCCGCGTAAGAGGACATGTAAGAGGAAACATCTAGACTCCCCCGAGTCTATTACATCCGATACTGACTTGGATGAGTCAGAGGGATCCCCAAGGTCCCCCTCTGAGGATGTCTCTTTCTCAGACATCCTTGAACTCCTTAAGCAGAGGGGGAACTGGCCTTCCCTTAATCCTTCCGAGGATGAGTCGGTATACCTGGAGGCGTTCGGTTCTCGACCCTCCACCTCCTGGGTGTCTCCGCCTTTTAACCCTCTTATGGACATGGTGCCTCGGAAGGCGTGGATGGCCCCGGATTCGGTGGAACCCACTCCTCGGAGGCCTTCTAAATTCATCACGGCCCCACCTGATAGGCAATTTTTGACAAAAGGTGTCCTGGTTGATGCCATGGTGGTGGCTGCAGCCACCAAGAAGAAACTAGCTGATCCTTCAGTACCTGTCCATCCTCCTAACAAGGATTCCAGGACTATGGATAGGTATGGCAAGCAGATATTTTCTTCAGCGACCTTTGCCATGCTTTCGCTGAACTACTTGTGTCACCCGCCTTCAAAGAGATGTTCTTAAAGAGTTGGGAGAAGTTTTACAGGATCCGTCAGCTGCTGGGTCCCAGGATAAAATTAACTCACAGCTAGGAACCCTAAACTCTATTGTTAACTCCTCCATGCGGCTCATTTCATATGCAGCCGATGGAGCGAGTAGGGCTGCAGGCACAGGAGTGGCTTTAAGGCGTCACTCCTGGATGCGGCTTTGTAATTTTGCAGACCCCTTCAAGGCGTCCTTCACAAACTCTCCCTTTGATGGTTCGACCTTGTTCGAACCTCAAGTGAAAGACACCTTGACTAGATGCGAACAAGATGGCAAGACTCTTTCTGCCGTAGGAGTCCGTTTCTCCACCCCTTCAAGACCTTACCCAAAAGGTCAGAAGGGAGGGAAAATGTGGTTCCGCAAATCTCAAGGAGTCACGGCTGACACACGAGGTCAGTTTACCCCCAGAGGCAGAGGGGGTAACAACAACAGACACCGCCCTAGGGGCAGAGGGGGTCCGCAGAATCAGGGTAGCAGGGAGCCTCTCTCTGACAAACCCTTCCAGCATCCCTGAGATGTTGCCCGATTGTCCACCTTCGGAGGCAGTCGGGGGAAGATTATCGCTGTACCCAAAAGCCTGGCTTTCCCTTTCTCAAGACAAATGGGTACAGTCGATCATATCCGAGGGTTACAAAATTCCCTTTATCCAAACCCCAATTCAGCAAAAGGGAACCCTTCCAGACGTTCCACCTGGTCTAAGGGAACTAGCAGTACCAGAGATATCAAAACTGCTAGCAAAAAGAGCCATCCAGCCAGTCCCAGCAGACCAAATAGGATCCGAAATCTACTCAAGGTTCTTCTTAGTACCAAAAAAGACAGGGGACTGGAGACCAATATTAGATCTCAGCAAACTAAACAAGTTTGTAAAGAAAACAAGATTCTGGATGGTCACGCTTCAGTCCATTCTACCCTTTCTGGGCAAGGACAATTGGATGTGCTCGGTGGACCTTCAGGATGGGTACTATCACATCAAAATTCACAGGCAGTCCAGAAGGTTACTCCGCTTTCGGCTGGGGGCCAGTCACTTCCAATTCAGAGCCCTGCCATTTGGACTCACTACAGCCCCTAGAGTGTTCACCAAATGTATGGCAGCAGTTACGGCTCACCTGAGACGTCAAGAATTCCAGGTGTTTCCATATCTAGACGACTGGCTCCTCACTGCCACCACCAGGCATCAACTTCTCCAAGCCAGAGATTACACCATTCACATTTGCAGAGGGCTAGGGATCTCTATAAATTTCGAAAAATCTGCCTTGTCGCCTTGTCAATCTATTACCTTTATAGGCGCCAATTTGGACACCGTACAACTTTCAGCAAATTTAACAGATCAAAGGATCTTGGATATTCAAAACCACATCCATGTGCTTCTCCAAAGCGACAAAATTCAGGCCAGGTTTGCCCTGAAAGTATTGGGTCTTATGGCGGCCGCCATAACACTTCTTCCCCTTGCCTGCTTTTACATGCATCTCCTACAGTGGATGCTGTTCGCCCAATGGTCCTTTCAACGACTTCCAATGCGTCACAGGATCATGATAACTCCAATTTGTAAAAGGCATCTGACCTGGTGGATATTGTCCCCTCAAGTCCATCAGGGCAGACCCTTTGTTCCTCCCGCCCCGGTCGCCACAGTTACATCGGACACCTCCCTGATCGGGTGGAGGGGGCATTATCAGGGCAGGATGGTCCATGGCACTTGGCAACCTTTCGAATGCCACCTGCATATAAATGTCCTGGAGATGAGAGCAGTGCTTTTAACGTTGCAAGCCCTCCACGACTCTTCCCTTGGGGACTATTGCAGTCCAAACGGACAATATGTCCATAGTGTGGTATATCAACAAGCAGGGCGGAACCAAGTCCTATCCCCTGTGTCGAGAGGCACTCAGACTTTGGCAGTGGGCAATCTCTTCTCAGCGGTTTCTGATAGCAACGCATATCCCCTGGAAGTCCAACATCATAGCGGACAGGTTGAGCAGAGCTATTCTCATGCCTCACGAGTGGTCTCTCAAACAATCTGTGACGGAAGAGATTTTTCAGAAGTGGGGCCTTCCTTGCTGCGATCTTTTTGCTACGCCTCAAAACAGCAAATGCCCCGACTTCTTCTCCCTCTTCCCCCTTCCAGGCCATCCCCCCAGAGACGCTCTAATCCAAGGTTGGCCCCGGGGACTTCTCTATGATTTTCCTCCCTTTCCTCTAATACCACAAGTAATTCAGAAAGCAACCACCTTGAGAGCCAAGATGATTCTCATTGCCCCTTATTGGCCTCAACAGATATGGTTTCCATTCCTGCATCATTATCTTTTGGTACAGCCATGGCATCTGGACCCGGTTCCAGCTCTTCTGACCCACCAGTCGGGGCAGCTGCACCAATCCATACCTTCTCTCAACCTCACTGCTTGGTTGCTCCACTTCCGTCCCTAGCCAGGCTTCCTATGATTTCTAATCCCGTCCGGGATATCATAGTAACTTCCCTTAAATCTTCCACCAGAAGGATTTACACTAGTAAATGGCAACGTTTCTCCTTCTGGGCAAAAGCTAGGAACATAGATCCCTTTACTGCTCCGATTCATTCGGTCTTGGACTTCCTAGCCGAAATATTTCACTCAGGATCTTCTTCCTCCACAGTAAAAGTTCAGTTGGCAGCCATTTCGAATTTTCATATCGGCTTGTTGGACCACAACATCATGTCCCATAAACTTTGCAAGGCATTCCTTAGAGGTGTATTTTTACTTAAGCCTCCGATTAGAGACCCCCCACCACAGTGGGATCCAAATTTAATCTTAACATCCTTGATTCTTCCCCCCTTTGAACCTGTGGCTACCTGTTCATTGAAATTTCTTTCTTGGAAGACACTCTTCCTGGTCGCCATTACTTCTGCCAGGAGAGTATCTGAGCTTCATGCCCTCTGCATTCGTCCTCCCTACTTAATCTTCCACAAAGACAGAGTTTCTGTAAGGACTAATCCGTCTTTCTTACCCAAAGTGGCATCGCAGATGAACTTAAATCAATCTATTGATCTTCCAGTTTTTTTCCCAAATTATTCTAATAGAGCGGAGCAAAAACTACATTATCTCGATGTTCACCGCCAACTCAGATATTATTTGGACAGAACCAAACAATTTAGGAAATCTGATCAACTGTTTTTATCCTATGCAGAGAACAAGAAAGGCCTTCCGGTATCCAAGGTAACCCTATCTAGGTAGCTGTCTTCTGTGATTACATGCATTTATCAACTCAGAGGTAAAGAGTTGACTTCTAGGCCAAAAGCCCATTCAACTAGAGCACTAGCTACATCTACAGCTTTTCAGGCTAGACTTCCAATAGACACTATTTGTTCAGCAGCCACATGGGCCTCTCCTCATACCTTTGTTTCACATTACAAATTAGACTTGGCCTCCAGAAACAGAGCAAATTTTGGTTCCACCATTCTCAAGAGTCTGTTCCATTGAGCCACCCAGGATAAAGGTGCTAGTTTAACCTGACTAAAGAATGTGGAGCTAATTTTTAACACTAGTTTGGCACATTTGTTTGCTTTGGTGTTTTGACTGGAAATTCTTTAACTTCTGGCAGTTGTAAAACAGTTCTGAACATATTTCAAACTGTTTTTTTTTTTTGCATTTCAAACTGTTTTTTGTGGTAATAGGACAGTTTGGCAGAGTTTAATTATGTGAGGACATACTTATTACTAGAAGTGCTTATTGTGATACATTTTCTTGTACTGTCATTTTATTATTCTGACTGGTATTCTCTCACCTTACTTGATGGATCCTTAATTATGTAATATTCAAATCCATCAAATCTAGTGCACGTAAAAAGAAAAAAAAACTCATAATATGCCTCAGCCTATGGTTTATGATTCTGTCATGGCCACTGCTCAGCCCACAGACCACTTACCTTTTGCCCTGTCTCCCTCTAGTATAGCTTTGCTGGCCACTGTGGAATTGGGTTTAGACACATCTTCTGGGTCTGTTCCAGTACCTACTTCAGTTATGGGTATGGGAGAACCAAGCCTATTAGCTGCAGTCTAGGGTAACAGACCTACAAGACATAATACCGGGTCCCCAGTTAGTTTATCTAGTAGTGAAGTTCACAAGAAAAAAAATCTTAAACTCCATCATACAGCTGATAATCAGATTATATCTGACTATAAGGCTGATGAGGTTTCTTTGGCTAAGAGTTATTCTGCAGTCATCTAATTCTGGTGGCTGTGTTCCTATACGTGACTTTAGTGCTAGTTTGGTTATAGACCTTTTAGATATTTCAGAGAATGATGAGGACAACACTGATTTCTTAGTTGACACTGAACCCAATCACTCTGATTGTTCGGAAGGCGAACCTGAGCTTAAATCCAAACAAATGTTCATTTTTTTCTCAGGGGATTGCTAGATTTAGTGATGTTTTTCATGGGAGCAGTCAGGAACTACCCCTAAGCTAGGTGGGTATGTGACCTTATACATGATGTAATGCCCAATTCTGTGGCTACCCCCCCTCTCTTACTGGCTTTGATAGATGTTTATAAAGCTGCATGCAGGACACCAGTATATATTCCAACAGAGCCTAAACAAACTCAGAGAAAATATAGGGTCTCCTTGGATATGACAGTTTTTTTTTACTCATTTGAATATTGACCCAGTTGCAATCTTCACAGCTGTCTGCTCAAATAAAAAAGTCCTTGGCTTCATCTAAGCCAGCTCGCCCTGATAAAGAGGGAAAATAGTTAGATCTTCAGAGCAAAAGGATGTCTCTTTCAAGTAATCTAACCTTTAGAATGTTAAATTATCAAAGATATATAGAGAAATTTATTTTACAGTGTGCATGCAGTTTGAATGATTTTGCTGCATCTTTACCTGCAGAGAAAAAGTCTTATATGAATGAAATTGTTTCTAACTTGATTCAGGTTTTGAAAACATACTTTGATAAATGTACTTGAATATGCAGCTACAGTCTCAAGAAGTGCTGCTTCTTTTGATGTATTAAGATGGTATGCTTGGTTACATAGTCAGAAATTATCTTATGATTTAAAAGCTAAAATTCTGAATCCAAACTTACTGTCTAAATTGGTGTTTGGGCCCTGCGTTACACAGATTCTCAAACAATTGGATGATAACAAACAAACTAGTGCATGGGGTATCTAGGATGTTTCATGTACCCAAGTTGTCTCCAAACAAGGCATTTTCCTTCAAGGGGCAGAACAAAAAAAATCCCAGCCAATCCCAGCCCAACAAAAAATAGGGATCCAAAAGGAAATAGCAGGACAATAATTCTTCAAAATCAAACAAGAAGGGTTCCTTTGTGAAGAAGGATCAACCGCCTGCAAAGGAATGATTATGTCAAGTCACAAAGCATCCCCTTTCTCCCTCCTGCCCTTCCTTCTCTTCTTCCTTTCCCCAGGCTGTCTGTCAAACCTGCAGCCTCACCACAAATGGTCTCTGACAAATGGGTTCTGAAAATAATTCAGAGAGGATACACTTGGTAGGAGATAGAAAATGTTCCCCCCTTTCAGGGGAATTCTGCCAAACACACCAGACCAGAAAGAACTGTTTTCTATAGAGTTCCATCATATGGGAGAAGCAGGGGTCATAGCACCAATGCCTGGAATTCTCAGAGGTAAAGGATTCTACTCAGTAATCTTTTAGGTACCAAAAATGAGCACTCCTGGAGATCCATCCTAGATTTGGCCTTTCTAAACACCTTTGTAAAAATCTCCGAAATTCGAAATGCTCATCTTATAGTCTGTCCTAGTGCTGCTTCCAGAACAAAATTTCATGGTGACTTTGTATATCAAGGATGCTTATCATATTCCTATTGCTCCCAGTTTCAGGTAATGTTTGAAATTTGCTGTGTGGCTTACATTATCAGGTTTCTGCATTACATTTTGGGCTGTCTGCTGCACCTTGAATGTTTAGAAATTGTCTGACCTCAGTGTTTCCTGTTGTAGAACTGTAACCGTCCACATTTTTCCTTATTTAGATGACTTGTTGATTTGTGTAGATTCTCTATCCATGTGCTTAAAGTCTTTAGACAAGGTTGCATCCCTCCTTTCCCAACAGGGTCTCAAATTGAATCTTCAAAGGTCCTTCCTCATACCATTTCAACAAACTGTTTTCCTGTGGTATTGGATAGATATAGTAAAAGGATGGCCTTCTTAACAGAAGAGGAATTTCAGACTTATCAGGGCATTTTCTTGCATTTCTCTCTTCTAGACATGGCCTTAGTAAGAGAGTTCCTCAAAATTAGGCCTCATGGCATCAGTAATCCTCATGATACCACTAACCAGACCACGCAAGAAAATTTTAAATGGAATTTGAAGAATTTTGGGCCAAGCAACTTCATCTTTTGGATTTCAGGTACTGATCTGTGAAACAGGAACTGCAGTGGTGGAGGGACTCATTTTCTGTCTTCAGACCACAGTCCAGTCTGTCCAGATGAACTCTTCAGATTTTGTGGAGGAAGCAATGTCCATACGAGTTCAAGTGCAAGGCTTGTGATATCCTCAGGACACACCACAGCACATAAACATAGAAGAGATGTTGGGAGTGATTCATGCCTTAAAAGTTCTTCACCACTTATGGACTCTGGGTCCTCTTCTAGTGATCACAGACAACACTACTGTGATGCAGTACCTGAACAAGTAAGTACAAGGTCATACCCTCTTTGTCAGCTGGCAGTGATGGCCTGGGAGCTGGCTCTACAACATTCTCTGACTCTTAAGGCCTCATGCATTCTGTCAGAGCAAAACACAGTGGCAGACAGACCAAGGAGATCCTGGACAGACCCTCACATGTAGAAGATCCATACACAGGTCTTCCAGGACTTGATCCAGATGTGGGGAACACTTCAAGTACATTTGTTTAACCCCTTTCTTAAAACAACCAAAAAAATTCTGTTCAAGACATCCTTGCAGCCATTCTTGGAAGAAAGATGGGTCTGTCATTCCCATTGGTGGGAATGTTCTTATATGTATTCCCACCCTTGCCAATAATTCCCAATGTACTTCTAAAGGTTCAGAAAGTATTACTGTGACCATTGTGTTAACCCCCTTTTGGCCCAGCCAAAGTTGGTTCTTCCTTCTAATGGAAATGGCCAAGGGCAATTACCACAAGCTTCCTCACAGACTGGATCTGCTCACAAAGCACTGGAGCAAATTATACACTGCAACTTTGTGCAATTGCAACTAATAGCCACAATAGTTTTATGTTGATATGTTTTAAGCACTCGTTCCATGAGGATGTACAGCATGTATTTAATGAGGCAAAAAAAACTGCAACTAGAAAGTCTTACATTGACAAATGGATGAAGATTTCTAGGTGGTGCCATTTACAGAGGTCCCAAAAGGGTTTCACCCTCTGTGGTTTTGAAATACTTGTATGAGCTGTGTAGATACGGTTTATCATATGGTTCTGTCAAAGTACATTTTGTGGCCATCTTAACATGTCTTCTCATGGATCCCTCTCTTTCAACTCTTTTTCTGGTCAAACATTTTATGATGGGAGTGTTGTATGCGAGACCTCCTTGAAAACAAATTTCTCTTCCCTGAGAACTCATCTTTGATCTTGAAAAGTTGACAGTACCTCTTTGTGAACTTGTCTCTCAGGCATATGTACAGTTCATTACTTGGAGGACTGTTTTACTTATTGCTCTGACATCTGCAAGGTGAGTCTCTGAGCTGTAAGCTCTCATTGTGGGCCAACCTTATTTTTCACAAGAACAGCATTGTATTATACACTAATCCATCATTCATGCCTAAATTTCTGAATATACCCTGAATCAAACCATCAATCTCCCAGTGTTCTATTTGGATCCAAAAAGTAAGAGAGAGAAAAGATTCTACATTTCTTTGATGCACGCAGGCAGCGTAGGTACTGGCTTGACAAAGCAAAGCAATTTAGAAATGCTGAACAGCTGTTTGTCTCCTATACAGGGGTTAAGAAAGTTCAAGCTGTCTCTAAGCAAACTATTGCATGATGGTTGCTCTCTGGTGTTGTTTTCCTTTTACTTCCACCATCTCTTCCAGGCAAGGTTAAGACTCACTTGACTATGGCCTTATCCTCTCTGATGGCTTATTGGAAAGGGATGAACTCTAGAAGCATTCTAGAGGAAGCAACATGCTCCTGTGTTCATACTTGCACAAAGCACTACAGCCTGGATTCTGTTTCAAGGTACAGAGTGGGCTTTTCATGGCACATTCTACAGGGGCTCCCAGATCCTTATTTGTCTACTTCCCAATTAGGGTATGCTTTGGAAATCTACCTAAAATGCCACTGAGGCAGTGGGAATGATAAACATTGTGCAGTTGTGTAAAACCTACTTAACTGCAAGAGTAGGTGTTCATATTCCTTACTGCCTTAGTGGCAGCACCCACCTGCCATCCTCCACATTGTGCATAGCCGAGGTGGGTTTCAACTTTTTTGATCTAGTTGTTGTAAGATTTTTTTAAGCTTAGTACTGTCAGGGATTCCCCAGACATGTCCCAGGACTAGTGTGCTTACCCAAAATAAAGGTCTGTGTCAGCCCTGAGCTATTAAGCAGTTACATCTCTCCCTCCTAATGTGCATAGTCTCCAACTGTGAGGGCAGCCTCTATGCAGGCTAAAAGAACAAAGGATACCTGCACTGAGGATAAGAAAGTTTTCAGCCTACATTAACAGACTTTTAAAGGGTTGTGTCATCCCCAGCTATTAAACAACCACATTTCTCCATCCTAATGTGCATTGCCTCCAACCTGAGGGCAGTTTCTAAGCAAACTAAAAAAACAAAGGGTAGTTGCACTGAGGAAAATAATTCAGCCTGCATTAAAAGTTGTATAAAGGCCTGTATCATCCCTCTGTTATCAGCAATCACTCACGTCACTCCTAATGTGCATTGTCTCCAACTGTGAGAGCAGTCTCTATGCAAGCTAAAAAACAAAGAGTACCTGAATTGAGGATAAGAATGTTTTTTTTTCAGCCTGAATTAACAGCCCAGTATGTAATGTTTTTAAATATCTGCTATAAATATTATTAATTCTTCTCAAGTACTTGCATTTGAACTGTTCCTGTACTGACCACTGTAGGTGTGCACACATGACTTGGGATGTAGTCAGCACCAACCCCTTAACTCTAGTCCCCATTTAATAGTGCTTTTTTCAAGTATGATCTCTTAGTTACGCTGCCTCTAATAGTGCATCAGCCCCCTTTCCACACACACACACACACACACACACACACACACACACACACACACACACACACACACACACACACAAACACACTATCTGTTTAGTTTCTCATATTATGCAGCTCTAATGTATATTTTCCTTGCATGGAAAAAAAAACTTCCTTTAACAATAATGAAATTAGCCTATTCATTTTTAGAGTAATACAAATACCATTCATAAAAGATAAACTGAATAAAATGATTTTATGCATTCAGAAAATCTTCTAAGATTGTTCTTTTTTTGCCAAACTATAGTACTTATAGATGCAACCTGCTGTGCTTGGGCTCACTCTGCTCCCCTACCCTACTCACATACCCCACCCACCCCCACCTCCTGTAACTTTATTTCTCACCTTAGCCTCACCCTTGTAAACATAATACCAATCCACAATAGCTTTCTCCTGCCAAAACCTACCTAACCAATAATCACCTGTTATGTCACAAAATTGCTATCATGGACAAATAATTTACCCATGCATACAACTATACTATCAATCCACAACGTCCTCCACTAAAACCTAACAAGCAATAACACCCTTTTATATATCCTTATTGTAATACCTCTTCTCTTCACTTCACCATCTAAGTATGCTCTCCTTTAAAACATCCTATACCCTAAACTCCACAGTCCCCACCATGGTACATTACCTCAATCTAACTTCAGCCATACTTATATAAAATTAACATACTCTACATCTTACCAAGCACAACCATCAGAATACTTCATCTACTACCAAGAGACACATGATTAAAATATAACCACTTCAACCATCATGTTCAGTATAGGTCCCCAGTTATTTAAAAATCATTAAGCCTAAAATGCTCCATACCTTCCAAGAAGGTTCATAGGTACTATCACCAGCTGTTCCAGAAAAACTAAAACAACACTTTCATATAAGTGTACTACTGAATCTACTGCTAGTGTTGCCACCTATCTGTTTTTTTTTCCAGACTATCCGGAAATCAAACCAATTGTCTGGTCGTCTGGAAAACACTCTGCAAACTCTGGTATTCTGTTAAAAAAAAAACAGACTATTGGATTTGTTAAATTGGTGGATTTACTATGCTTTTTTACAGAAAAGCATAGTAAATTGGCAGAATGAAGACATCAGGAATTAAAAAGAGGGCATTCCTCCTCAGCTGATGATAGTGGTGACATGATAAAATGGGCAGAAAGTGGGTGGTAGAGGGGAGTAAATGGGCAGGGTTATGAAAGTTGTGAGAGGTGTATCGTTGGTCTGGTTTTAGCAGTAGCAAAAGGTGGCAACCCTATCTACTGCTAGCAGGTGACATTCACTCCAACACTGTACCCTCTCAGGCACCAAGTTACTACTCAAATAATAAATCAGCCCTGCGTGAAAACCTAAACTCCTGTTTCAACAAAATAAAAAATAACAACAAAAAAATGCTCCTCAGAAGCATTATAAACAAAATTCCAGAACTACACACATGGATAAAATATCACTCCCCTAGCAATAACAGAATCTTGGCTACAACTGAATATCAGTAACACAGAAATACTCCCTGCCTCCTGGCTTTAACATCTTTAAAGTTGATAAAATAAAAAAAAGCAGGAAGGGGGGGGGGTAGCTATAATGTACCACAACTGCATAAACCTGTCACCTTTCCCATCTCCCATACCTCCTTCCTCAATACCGAACCACTTCTGTGGAACTTAAAACTAAACACACATAAAGCAGTATGTTTGGCAGCCCTTTGTATCCCACCTGGAGACAATATCAGTACATTGGAGGACATCCTATCCTAGCTATCTGATGATGTGCACACAGAGAAAATTGCATTAGGTGATGTTAACATCAGCTGGTCAAGTCTCATCTGTGAGATAACTTCTAGTGCAAACATGAACAATTTGTCCCAAGTTATCAGTGATCCTTAATCAACTTGAAAAATGGTAAAACTACCACCCTGGACTGGTTATTAAAAAGTCACCTTAGCTAGCACCCTTAGTGACCACCTGTCCACATACACCACAAGAGAATGCCATCCTGTCGCATTATGAACAGGTCTGACCTACAACTGTTTTAACACCTCAATACAACCTTGCAACTATAGCATCCTAAAGATCATGTCACTAGATTATGCTGTTGTTTATTTTAATAAAATATTTATGGAAGTGATAAACAGCATGGCCCCCTAGGCTTAAAAGAGTGCAAAACAGCCCTGCTCCTTGTCTCACTCCTACTGCCAGGAAATTAATGAGGAATAGAGCTAAAGCTTGAAAGGCCTGGCTCAGTAATAAAACAGAAAACAATCTTTAACAATATAAATCTTATGAAATAAAGCAAATTACATATAAAACTTGACAAGAAACTTTATTACTGAAATTAGCAGAATAGATGCTACAAAAATTCTAGATAGTTTTGGGCCACCATATCTAAAATACTACACCCTGGCTCAAATGGGCAACTAAACCCCAACCCCCATTGCTCACCAGAAGTCACAGCTAGTGCTTTCAATGATCACTTTATCTCCAGGTGTGCTAGTCTACTTCACAACAAAACTCAAACCACAGCAACCTCCTTTAATAATCTGACCATGTCCCACTCAGTCTCACCTCCCAATTCCAATAATACTCACTCTTTCACCTTTCAGCCAGTATCTATCAAAACAATCAAGAAATACCTCAAACAAATTAAACAGATTACACAAGCTCCAGGTGGAATTCCTGGTGATTGCTTAAAAATAGCAGCCAGCTCAATTTCTTTTCTAGTATCCATTTGCATGAATAGGTATGTCCAGGAATTACATGCCTCAACCTTATGGGAAAAAAATCTTACATCATTCCACTTCACAAGACAGGTAACTACAGTGATATGTTTAATTTTAAACCCATTGCCATTCTCTCCCTTCTTTCAAAAATCCTTGAAAAATACATTCATAATCAATTAATGACTCATTTGCAAACAAACAACCTCCTTAACCTGATACAACATGGTTTCAGACTAGGCATAGCACTACCACAGTTCTTTTAAACTTCACCAACACTATTAACCTACCTACAGAAAGAGGCCGATTGATTTCTACCATGTTTCTAGATCTGTCCAAGGCCTTTGATAGTGTTTCCCATAGCTTTCTTCTAAAATATGTCTCTTCACTTGGCCTGTCAAACACTTCCACCAAGTGGTTCTCTGTCTTCCTTTCCAGTAGACTCCAGTCTGTTAAATGGATTAATTTTTGCTTATCCTTCTTACCCGACAAAACAAATGCTCCCCAAGGATCCATACTGGGACACTGCTTTTCACCATATTTACCAACAACCTACTCTCTGCCAAATGTCAAATATTGCTCATACAATATGCTGATGACGCCACATTAACCTATTTTACCAGTAACCTAATTACTCTATAACACCTCACCCAAAAGTCATTTTCATCAACTGAAAGCTGGCTGAATAACTCCCAGATTCTACTCAATCAAAAAAAAAAATCCAAAAACAAAGCTGCTGCTATTCTTCCCAAAAGCCATTACACACCTCAAACAAAATTTCTCAATAGCAGGATCTGATAGCAGGTTGGTGGCAACGCACGAAGCATCGGAAACCATCCAGGTGCAATTAACTATAGGCAAAACTGCTCTACAATTTGTAGCATGCTACAGGCCACCCTCTCAAACTCAGGAACCCCACACAGCCTTCCTGAAGACACTGGAGGGTATAAATGTATCTCCAAACACCATTATATTGGGTGACTTCAACTACCCGAATATAGACTGGGAACATTACTCAAGCCCCAACTTTCTAGCCCAAAGGTTCCTGGAGTTCATAAATTCAAATGCCATGGAACTAGTCACCGTTCCCACAAGAGGAGAAAATATACTAGATCTCATCATCACAAACATGGGGGACAAAATGCTCCACACAGGAAGTATATCCCTCATTGGTGAGATCAGATCACAAACTTATCTCACTGGAAATCCACATCCCGCCCCCACCCCAAACAAAAAAGACCACAGTGAAGAACTTCTCTAAATCAAACTTCACACTACTCAAGACTGGTGTGGTATCCTTCAAGGCCCCCGAGCCAGTGGAAACCACAACCCAAGCTGCGGAAGCCCTTACAAATGCCTTCTACGAACACCTCCAGGACTGCATGGATCAGGCAATCCCTAATAAAACCAAGACTCTTCCCAGCAAGGGCAAACGTCCAGTCTGGTGGACCCCAGCCATAAACAAACTTTACAATAAGAGGAGAAAGCTGTTACATGATAGAGCAAAATCCATAAAAGAGAAGACACCCTTGATCATTATTAGTAAAAAAATACGAGCATTCATAAAATCATCCAAGGCCAACTTTGAGAGAAAAATTGCCATAGATTCAAAAGACAATCATAAGGCCTTCTTCAGCTATGTTAGAAACCTGGGTGGAAACTCCCATATATGCGCAGAATTAGTCCAAAATGATACAAAAATCACTGAACCCACAGACATTGCCAACATACTGGCAGACAGATTCAGTGCAAACTTCACCCCCCTCTCCCCCCCAAAAGGAGAGATAACTATCCCAGCGGAGTGTAGCCTCCCAGACATCTCAAATGCGCAGGTGAAAGCTGCTCTCTCTAAAGCTAAAAACACAGCATCAATGGGACCGGATGGTGTCCCCGGCTGTGTGCTACACGAACTCAACGAGGAACTAAACCCGCATATAAGGCAGCTGTTTAATCTTAGCCTTACCACAGGATACGTGCCCAAGGAGTAGCGTACGGCAACTGTGGTCCCACTCCACAAAGGCGGTGCCTCTACGGACCCTGGTAATTACCGCCCCATAAGCTTAACAAGCCTGGTCTGCAAAGCTATGGAGAGGATCATAATGGAACACATAAACAAAGACATAGGGGACTTGCAGACATTGGACCCGACCCAGTTTGGCTTTTTCAAGGGCAGATCATGCCTTTTGAACTTGGTCGACTTCTTCAAAACAGTCACCAAGGCCATTGATGAGGGAAAGGCAGTCCATACAGCCTACCTTGACCTTGCAAAAGCTTTCGACACAATACCCCACTCGGGTATTATAGAGAAACTTACCAGCTTAAATGTAAACCCATATGTCACAAGATGGGTTGCAAACTGGCTAAAGGACAGAACCCACAGGGTTAGAGTTGCTGGCGCCATGTCAGACTCCAAGCCGGTCACAAGTGGTGTCCCACAGGGCTCAGTCCTTGGCCCCTGTTGTTCGCATCTACTTCTCAGAAGTACAGGCAAACATAGGAGGACTATGGCTGACAAAGTTTGCAGATGACTGCAAACTGGGCCATAGTGGAAAGTACATCGGACACAGATATCCTTCAGAGGGGTCTCACGGAAACTGATAGCTGGTGCCAGAGCCATGGCCTGAAGTTAAATGCCAAAAAATGTATAGTCATACCCTTCGGGAAAAACAAGGTAACCCCAAGCTACCATATAGGTGGCAATCCATTAAGCACAGAAGAGGTTATCAGGGACCTGGGGACCCAGGTTGACAGTGGCCTTTCTTTTGACACTCACATTGTTAAAGTGGTTAGAAAGACCTTCTACATTGCCCACCTGATCATGAAGGGATTCACATCCAGATCAAGTGAGGTCATTGTTCCCCTGTACTCTTCACTTATCAGACCAATGATTGAGTGCAATGCCCCATTCGGGATGTATCTCACCCGACACCTGCAGAAATTGGAGAGACCCCAAAAGTTCCTCACCAAAAGGATAAAGGGACTCCAAAATCTGTCATATGCTGCCAGACTGAAGAAACTCCAGCTCTATTCAGTCGCATACCGCCTGCTCAGAGGTGACCTGTGCCTGACATACAAGGCCATGTCCAACCCGGAATTAATGGACATGCTCCACCTCAAAAAATCCAAATCTACCAGATCCACTAGAGCAAGCGACTTAAACCTTAGCACAGATATAAATAGGACATGCTGGAGGGATAGATTTGTCACCCAGAGACTCCCTATGCTGTGGAATAAAATCCTGGTCCATGTGAGGCAGAGCACCTCGCTGGCTCTGTTCAAGAGAAATCTTGACCGGTGGATTGGAGATCGTAGGTTTACCCCGGGAATCATCTCTGTGTCACTGCTGGACAGAGGCACAACAAACTAATGGGCACAGTATTTTTTAACATAAGGGGTGGCGTAAGCCACAAAACTTTGGGCTAGGCTTATAAATGCCTTAGGGCAGATAGCCTAGTATAAACCTATGAACCTATGAACCTATAGAAATGATCCTCCATGTAAGCTACTAGTCATGATAGTTGGCGGTAACCTGAAATTTGACTTACATGTGCAACAGGTTATCAAAAAAACTCACCAAAAATAGAGACACTATAGAACAAAAAATACTTAACTGATTCATCCAGGAAACTCCTGGCCTCTATACTCCTACTCCCCATTTTAATGTATGGCTCCCCAGTAATGTTTACCCTTCAAGCTTCCATCCAAAATAAACTAAATCAGTGCTACAATAAAATAGCAAAATTTGCCACTAACTCATCTAACAGAACATATCACTTCTTAGCCCTAAAACAACGTGATTGGCTTGAATTACCTAAGCAACTCAGTTACACCCAACTGCTCCCAGTTCACAAATTAATATGCAAACTAGAACAAAGCAAAGCCCTACTGGAGTTATTGCATACATACACCCCTGCTAGACTACTTCAATCTGAAAACAAAATGCTCCACACTACCTACAAACCACACCTTTCAGCAGGAACATCTCTCTATTCCAGCTATGTAGCTTACTTGTATAACTGTAATACTAGTAACATTTCTCATTTCAAAACCAATCTAAAAAAAATATCTGTCTGACACTTGGATCTGCACAAACCTCAAATCAGATGCACAATGACCTACTCACTGTAGCTATTCCTTTCTCACTCTAAATTCACAAGCACTTCTATATCTTAGCAGGTAGTAAATGTCTAACATCAAAAGAAGCTCTCACTTTAAGGATACCATGCTACTAATGGATGCTAGTCTACCTCTTCAACTGACACTTACTGCTAATTGTCTTTTCTCGTGCCCTTCCATCACATTCTCATCTTTCTAATGATAATAAACTCTCTCTCTCCATGTCCTTAAATTTACCTCCTGCTCATTACTCCTCTTCATCTCATTCAATTTCTGTCTGTTTTAGGAGCAGAAAATTATTTCTCACTTCCATATATTATTAGAAATATAGTCAATATTTTGGATAACTGTGTATTAGTTTACTTGAAATAGGCTATCCACTTCTGTGTCTTGTTGCTTGCATTACAGATTGTATTCTTGATTGCAACCTATCATGTTAATGTATTTTAGTCTGTTTGTGTTTTACATATTCTGGGATATGTTTTTATATAGTATTGGAATTGGCTACGAATTTACTCGTTAGATGAGTCTGACTTCAGGTATTTTCCCTCCTTCTTTGTGGAAGCAAAAAAAGCCAGTACACTCACTTCCTGTGACAATGGAAGGCTTCCCTCTCAGGATATACTCAGCCAGTCATCTGTCACAGGAAGAGAGAGGGATGGGAATCTGGGCTTTTGAAAGATGGCCAGTTTGGGGTTACCTTGACAGATAACCCAAAATGTCACTGAGGCAAAGAAGAATTTGACTATCTGCTGTTATAGGTAAGCAGGATATATGCTTTTAAAGATATTTCTTACCAAAAATGAGATATGCTTAACTTCTGTAACTTCATGCACCCAGGCCTTTGGCAATTCTTTCCTGCATCCCTTCCTTTGTAGATTTGCATGTTACTGTGTCCTTAGAGGCTGATTCACAGCCACTAGTTTCAAAGAAAATAAACAATTTTTAAGAGTCTAGAAGTATCATAAAATGATCCGTAAAAATGCTGTAGCTGACATTGCGGTTATCATAGGTTCATAGGTTCATAGGTTCATACTAGGCTATCTGCCCGAGGGCATTTACAAGCCTAGCCCATCGTTTTGTGGCTTACGCCACCCCTTTAGTATGGGGAACTATACCCATTATTTTGCTGTGCCTCTGGTCGAGCAGTGACACTGAGGTAATCCCTGGGGTATATCTGCGATCTCCCATCCATTGGTCAAGATTTCTCTTGAACAAGGCCAGCGAGGTGCTCTGCCTCACATGTACCGGGATTTTGTTCCACAGCATAGGGAGTCTTTGGGTGATGAATCTATCCCTCCAGCACGTCCTATTAATAGCCGTGTCAAGGTTTAAGTCTCCGCCCTTGTGGCTCTGATGGATCTAGATTTTTTGAGGTGAAGCATATTCATCAAATCTGGGTTTGACATGGCCTTGTATGTTAGGCAAAGGTCACCTCTAAGCAAGCGGTAAGCGACTGAATAGAGCTGGAGTTCTTTCAGTCGGGCAGCATAGGACAGATTTTTGAGACCCTTTATCCTTTTGGTGAGGAACTTTGTGGCCTCTCCAGCTGCTGCAAGTGTCGGGTCAGATACATTCCGAATGGGGCATTGTACTCAATCATTGGTCTGATGAGTGATGAGTAAAGGGAGACTATGACCTCCCTTGATCTAGATGAGAATCCCTTCATGATAAGGTGGGTAATGTAGAAGGTCTTCCTAACTACTTTAGCTACATGGGTGTCGAATGACAGACTACTATCAACCTGGGTCCCCAGGTCCCTGATAACTTCTTCTGTGCTCAGTGGATTGCCACCTATTTGGTAGCTAGGGGTAACCTTGTTTTTCCCGAAGGGTATGACTATGCATTTTTGGCATTTAACTTTAGGCCGTGGCTCTGGCACCAGTTATCCGTTTCTGTGAGACCCTTCTGAAGGATATCTGTGTCAGATGTGTTTTCTACTATGGCCCAGTTTGCAGTCATCTGCAAACTTTGTCAGCCATAACCCTCCTGTGTTTGCTTGTACTTGGAAAAGTAGATGCCAAACAAGAGTGGGCCCAGGACTGAGCCCTGTGGGACACCACTTGTGACAGGCTTTGAGTCTGACATGGCGCCAGCAACTCTGACCCTGTGGGTTCTGTCACTCAGCCAGTTTGCAACCCATCTTGTGATGTATGGGTTGACATTTAAGCTGATGAGTTTTTCAATGATACCCGAGTGGGGTATTGTATCGAAGGCCTTAGCCAGATCGAGGTAGGCTGTATGGACTGCCTTTCCCTCATCAATGGCTTTGGTGACTGTTTCGAAAAAGTCAACCAAGTTTAAAAGGCATGATCTGCCTTTGACAAAGCCAAACTGGGTTGGATCCAAAGTCTGCAAATTCCTATGTCTTTATTTATGAGGTCCATTATGATCCTCTCCATGGCTTTGCAGATAAGGCTTGTCAAGCTAATGGGCCGGTAATTTCCAGGGTCGGTGGAGGCACCGCCTTTGTGAAGTGGTACCACAGTTGCAGTGCGCCACTCCCTGGGTACGTATCCAGAGGTAAGACTTTGATTAAACAGCTGTCCTAGCTGTGGGTTTAATTCCTCATTGAGTTCATGGAGCACACAGCCGGGGACACCATCAGGTCCCATGGATGCTGTGTTTGTTGCTATGGAGAGAGCAGTTCTCACTTGGGCGCTGGAGATGTTTGGGGGGCTGCAATCGTTTGGTATAGATATCTCTCCTTTTGGGGAGGGGAGAAGTTTGCACTGAACCTGGCAATGTCTGTAGGATCAGTAATCTTCACATCATTTTGAACTAGCTCTGAGCATATCTGGGAGTTTCCTCCCAGGTTTCTAACATAGCTAAAGAAGGCCTTATGATTGTCTTTTGAGTCTTTAGCTATTTTTCTCTCGAAATTTGCTTTGGATGATTTTATGAGAGCTCTTAGTTTTTTACTTATAGTGATCAAGGGTGTCTTACCTTTTAAGGATTTTGCTCTATCTTGTAGTAGCTTCCTCCTTTTGTTGTAGAGTTTGTTTATGGCTGGGGTCCACCAGACTGGACGCTTGCCTTTGGTACAAAGAGTCTTTGTTTTGCTTGGGATTGCCTTATCCATGCAGTCCTGCAGGTGCTGGTAGAAGGCATTTGTAAGTGATTCAGCGGCTTGAGTACTGTTTTCCGCTGGCTCGGGGCCTTAAAGGAGACCACACTAGTCTTTAGAAGTGTGAAGTCGGCTTTTGAGACGTTCTTTACTGTGGTCTTTTTATTTCAGGTGGGGTGGGATGAGGACCTCCAGCGAGATTAGTTTGTGGTCTGATCTCACCAGTGAGGGGTACACCTCCGGTGTTGAACATTGTGCTCCCATGTTCGTGATGATGAGATCAAGTATGTTATCTCCTCTTGTGGGGATGGTGACTAGTTGTTCCATGGCATTTGAGTTTATGAATTCCAGGAACATTTGGGCTAGGGTGTTTGGGCTTGAGTAGTGTTCCCAGTCTATATTAGGGTAATTGAAGTCACCTAGTATGATGGTGTTTGGTGATACATTTATCCCTCTAGTGTTTTCAGGAAGGCCATGTGAGGTTCCTGAGTTTGTGAGGGTGGCCTGTAACATGCTACAATTTGCAGAGCAGTCTTGCCTATGGTTAATTGCACCTGGATGGTCTCCGATGCATCGTGCGTTGCCACCAGTTTTGAGGTGTGGGTGTCCTTGATGAATATGGATACCCCCCCTCCTTTCTTGGTATTGTCCGGATTTTGGGGCCGGAACGCATGATATGAGGTAAAACCTGATAGCTGGGGTGCTCTCAGGAGCCTTGAACCAGGTTTCTGTCACAGCACAGACATCAATGTTCTCCATACTGAGAAGGGCCTCGAGTGCGTGCATTTTGAGATTTAGACTTCTGGCATTGAGCAGCATTACCCTTAGTTTTTTCCTTTTTGTGGTCTAGGGTGGTAGGTTTAGAATTTGAGCCTTGCCTAAAAAGGCACTATGGGGTGGCAAGAGCCTTTGCCAATATCCGAATCCCAGGGTGACAGGTGCAAGCCGTCCCTTGCGAAGCAGCGTGGCTTGTCCAGCATGTCATCCCAGGCAGACAGACACTGGATCCCCTTTGAATGACACCAGTGTTTAAGCCAATTGTTAAAGCTGATCATCTTATCTCTGTATTGTGGCATCATTCTTGGTGAAGGTAGGATACTGCTCAAGGTCAGGGTCATACCTGCCTGGGCTACATAATCAGAGAGCTCCTCAATGTCTCTTTTCATGTAGTCCAAGGAGGTGCGTCTCAGGTCGTTTACACCAGCGTGGACAATGACTGAGTCATATTTGTACCTGCTGTTGAGAGACCTGAGTGCTTGCATTATGTGGCGGATTCTAGCGCCCGACAGGCAGCTTACTGTGACCTTCTCCTTACTCAGTCTGGTGAGCGGGACGTCAGTGTGTCTGACTATGGAGTCACCAATGACTAGTGTGTCTGGCATTGTGTTTGGCCTTAAGGGCTGTGACTGTTTGACACTCTGACTGTGAGGTCTATGTGTTGCAGGTGTTGTGTTCTGAGGTGGTGGTTGTTTGGGTGTCTGCTTTGGTGGCCTCTGCTGTTTTGGTAGATTTTTGATCAGAGCCTCCGAGTATGTCTTTGTGTGTTTATGTGTATGATTTGAGGTTGTAATGGTACTATGTGAGACTGGGTCTATAGTGTGTGGTAACCTTCTCCTCCTGACTGGTCTTGCCAGTCCTATGTTGAGAGAGCTCAGCCTCCAGTTTGGCCGTATAGTTGCATCTCTCGCATGTATTTGTGTTTTGTGGGAGGAGGAGAGGGTTGTCTGTGTACATGAGGCAATTGTAACATTCCCAGGTTCACCAGCTGAGCAGGAGAGGACACTAGCAACTGATCCCTCGACATGCTAGAAGGAATAGACAAAAAAAACTTTAAAAAGATTCCGGTGGACGTGGGTGACCGAGAAATGTGGGGTTGCCTTTTTGGGGTACTATCTATGACAAGAGTGCCGTATCAAGGTAATAATTACTGTAGGAGCAAGTGCTACGTTTAACAGATAGAGAATAGTCTACTTGGAGTCAAGTAGAGATGATCTTTTTAATTATAGGATACGCTGATTAGATCAGTAGTATAGTTCGAGGAAGGTAGTTTTAAGGGAAAATTTGAAGAGTGGACTTTAGGTAGCCCGAATAGTTTAAACCTGCTTAACCGGCGCTGCCCTAGTGTGCAACAGTAGCAACTCCGCTAAATCGGCTAAATCGCTAATGCGCTAAAGCGTCTTTATAGCAGGGGCTGGAAAAGACAGGAAATGACCCAAAATGGCCAATAAACTACAAGTTACTGCCTTAAACCACTCCTCTGAGGACAAATGAAGGAGTTATGGAAATGACCCCTAGTGGCCAATAAAACTACAGTTTCAAGTCAGTAACCACCTCTCACGGGGGGGGAAGCTGCTCAATGTTAGTCACTGCCACTGATGAACACAGAGACCCTCCTTCAGCCCAAGCAAAAATGGCCTCACAGAAACTTTCAAACAGTTCAGGAACAGCAAGCCTGTAACTGAACTTTTTAACTCTCAGAAAAGTGGGAAAAAAGCAAGATTTTTTTTTTTTTGTTTTTTACAGAGATAGCAGAGGTTCACAAGTAATATCAAGTTATAACAGTGCAGTAAATGACCCCACACAAGAGTGCTAGGTCAAGGACAGAAAATATGCAAGTTTTAAGAAAAAACGATTTAAAATTAAGTGCAAACAGGAAATTCAGCAAACAGCTTTTGGTTGTGCTCTAAATACAGCTACTAATACAGAAATCAAGTTTAACAAGCCAGAAAATGCTCAAGCTAGGCAGCTATGCAGAAAAACTTAGCAAATAAACAGAGAAAAAATACTTAAAATCTCAAAAGTGGCTCCCTTCTTCTCTCAGCGTTTTTCCTCTTGGAGGGTGCTTCACCAACAGCCAACAAGCCTGAAAAGACGCTCAAACCACGAGGCAACTAGGTTTTAAGAGAGGAAGATGAAGGAGTTATGGAAATGACCCCTAGTGGCCAATAAAACTACAGTTTCAAGTCAGTAACCACCTCTCACGGGGGCAGGGAAGCTGCTCAATGTTAGTCACTGCCACTGATGAACACAGAGACCCTCCTTCAGCCCAAGCAAAATGGCCTCACGAAACTTTCAAACAGTTCAGGAACAGCAAGCCTGTAACTGAACTTTTAACTCTCAGAAAAGTGGGAAAAAGCAAGATTTTTTTTGTTTTGTTTTTACAGAGATAGCAGAGGTTCACAAGTAATATCAAGTTATAACAGTGCAGTAAATGACCCCACACAAGAGTGCTAGGTCAAGGACAGAAAATATGCAAGTTTTAAGAAAAAAACGATTTAAAATTAAGTGCAAACAGGAAATTCAGCAAACAGCTTTTGGTTGTGCTCTAAATACAGCTACTAATACAGAAATCAAGTTTAACAAGCCAGGAAATGCTCAAGCTAGGCAGCTATGCAGAAAAACTTAGCAAATAAACAGAGAAAAATACTTAAAATATCAAAAGTGGCTCCCTTCTTCTCGCAGCGTATTTGCCTCTTGGAGGGTGCTTCACCAACAGCCAACAAGCCTGAAAAGATGCTCAAACCACGAGGCAACTAGGTTTTAAGAGAGGAAGATGAAGGAGTTATGGAAATGACCCCTAGTGGCCAATAAAACTACAGTTTCAAGTCAGTAACCACCTCTCCGGGGGACAGGGAAGCTGCTGAATGTTAGTCACTGCCACTGATGAACACAGAGACCCTCCTTCAGCCCAAGCAAAATGGGCCTCACAGAAAGTTTCAAACAGTTCAGGAACAGCAAGCCTGTAACTGAACTTTTTTAACTCTCAGAAAAGTGGGAAAAAGCAAGATTTTTTTTTTTGTTTTGTTTTTACAGAGATAGCAGAGGTTCACAAGTAATATCAAGTTATAACAGTGCAGTAAATGACCCCACACAACAGTGCTAGGTCAAGGACAGAAAATATGCAAGTTTTAAGAAAAAAACGATTTAAAATTAAGTGCAAACAGGAAATTCAGCAAACAGCTTTTGGTTGTGCTCTAAATACAGCTACTAATACAGAAATCAAGTTTAACAAGCCAGAAAATGCTCAAGCTAGGCAGCTATGCAGAAAAACTTAGCAAATAAACAGAGAAAAATACTTAAAATCTCAAAAGTGGCTCCTTCTTCTCTCAGCGTTTTTCCTCTTGGAGGGTGCTTCACCAACAGCCAACAAGCCTGAAAAGATGCTCAAACCACGAGGCAACTAGGTTTTAAGAGAGGAAGATGAAGGAGTTATGGAAATGACCCCTAGTGGCCAATAAAACTACAGTTTCAAGTCAGTAACCACCTCTACGGGGGCAGGGAAGCTGCTCAATGTTAGTCACTGCCACTGATGAACACAGAGACCCTCCTTCAGCCCAAGCAAAATGGCCTCACAGAAACTTTCAAACAGTTCAGGAACAGCAAGCCTGTAACTGAACTTTTTAACTCTCAGAAAAGTGGGAAAAAGCAAGATTTTTTTTTTTGTTTTGTTTTTACAGAGATAGCAGAGGTTCACAAGTAATATCAAGTTATAACAGTGCAGTAAATGACCCCACACAAGAGTGCTAGGTCAAGGACAGAAAATATGCAAGTTTTAAGAAAAAACGATTTAAAATTAAGTGCAAACAGGAAATTCAGCAAACAGCTTTTGGTTGTGCTCTAAATACAGCTACTAATACAGAAATCAAGTTTAACAAGCCAGAAAATGCTCAAGCTAGGCAGCTATGCAGAAAAACTTAGCAAATAAACAGAGAAAAAATACTTAAAATCTCAAAAGTGGCTCCCTTCTTCTCTCAGCGTTTTTCCTCTTGGAGGGTGCTTCACCAACAGCCAACAAGCCTGAAAAGACGCTCAAACCACGAGGCAACTAGGTTTTAAGAGAGGAAGATGAAGGAGTTATGAAAATGACCCCTAGTGGCCAATAAAACTACAGTTTCAAGTCAGTAACCACCTCTACGGGGCAGGGAAGCTGCTCAATGTTAGTCACTGCCACTGATGAACACAGAGACCCTCCTTCAGCCCAAGCAAAAATGGCCTCACAGAAACTTTCAAACAGTTCAGGAACAGCAAGCCTGTAACTGAACTTTTTTAACTCTCAGAAAAGTGGGAAAAAAGCAAGATTTTTTTTTGTTTTTGTTTTTTTACAGAGATAGCAGAGGTTCACAAGTAATATCAAGTTATAACAGTGCAGTAAATGACCCCACACAAGAGTGCTAGGTCAAGGACAGAAAATATGCAAGTTTTAAGAAAAAAACGATTTAAAATTAAGTGCAAACAGGACATTCAGCAAACAGCTTTTGGTTGTGCTCTAAATACAGCTACTAATACAGAAATCAAGTTTAACAAGCCAGAAAATGCTCAAGCTAGGCAGCTATGCAGAAAAACTTAGCAAATAAACAGAGAAAAAATACTTAAAATCTCAAAAGTGGCTCCCTTCTTCTCTCAGCGTTTATTCCTCTTGGAGGGTGCTTCACCAACAGCCAACAAGCCTGAAAAGACGCTCAAACCACGAGGCAACTAGGTTTTAAGAGAGGAAGATGAAGGAGTTATGGAAATGACCCCTAGTGGCCAATAAAACTACAGTTTCAAGTCAGTAACCACCTCTACGGGGGGGCAGGGAAGCTGCTCAATGTTAGTCACTGCCACTGATGAACACAGAGACCCTCCCTCAGCCCAAGCAAAAATGGCCTCACAGAAACTTTCAAACAGCTCAGGAACTGCAATCCTGTAACTGAGCTTTTTTAACTCTCAGAAAAGTGGAAAAAAGCAAGATTTTTTTTTTGTTTTTGTTTTTACAGAGATAGCAGAGGTTCACAAGTAATATGAAGTTATAACAGTGCAGTAAATGACCCCACACAAGAGTGCTAGGTCAAGGACAGAAAATATGCAAGTTTTAAGAAAAAACGATTTAAAATTAAGTGCAAACAGGAAATTCAGCAAACAGCTTTTGGTTGTGCTCTAAATACAGCTACTAATACAGAAATCAAGTTTAACAAGCCAGAAAATGCTCAAGCTAGGCAGCTATGCAGAAAAACTTAGCAAATAAACAGAGAAAAATACTTAAAATCTCAAAAGTGGCTCCCTTCTTCTCTCAGCGTTTTTTCCTCTTGGAGGGTGCTTCACCAACAGCCAACAAGCCTGAAAAGACGCTCAAACCACGAGGCAACTAGGTTTTAAGAGAGGAAGATGAAGGAGTTATGGAAATGACCCCTAGTGGCCAATAAAACTACAGTTTCAAGTCAGTAACCACCTCTACGGGGGGCAGGGAAGCTGCTCAATGTTAGTCACTGCCACTGATGAACACAGAGACCCTCCTTCAGCCCAAGCAAAAATGGCCTCACAGAAACTTTCAAACAGTTCAGGAACAGCAAGCCTGTCACCATAGCTTCTTCAGGTGGTCCCTAAATACAGCAGTGTTCACACACACACACACACACACACACACACACACACACACACACACACACACACACACACACACACACACACACAGACTCACTCACTTGCAGAGAGAGAGAGGGAGACAGGTGATTCAGGGAATTTTACCAATTTTTCAGCCTTCATCTACAAGTTTATTTCAGTGCTAATTCTACAGCCTTTTACAAAAAAAAAAAGCAATGTAAGCCAACACAGCAAGCTGCTGGTAAGCGAAATTTTTAAATTCAATAGCAGAGAGGTTCCAAGAAGAAAAGAGCCCTTTAGAATAAAGGACAGTCTAGTAATTCTGACTCTACAAGACTCCCCTCCCTCTTCTCACCCTAGCAGACTATTAATCCTTTCCTGAACATCCATTTCTTTATTTGGCCAGTTTACTACAATAGTGAGTAATTTGAACATCTGTTATTATGGCAAGAACTTATACTACTGTAGTTTCCTTCACATTGAATAGCTGAGAATGTCATATATATTAGTGTGCTGTACTACATAACATATAGGACTACTCAACAGTCAAAACATTATGCCTAATATTGTTAATGACAATCACAGCATTAGCATTTTCAATCTTAGTTCCATTGCACTGAATGATGCACAGAACAGTGTCCTTAAAAAGAGATTTTTCTTCTTTGTCAAATAGGTATTATAATTTGGTGAACATGTCAAATAGGTATTATAATTTGTTGAACACTATTTGTGATTTTAAAGTGTATTTACACCACTCAAACTTACATTTCATTGGGAAGAATTATCTGGTGAAGAATCTGAATATACATGAGATATTCTAAAAACCCAACAACTTTAACCCAGCTCTAACCTCTCTCTACGCCAAGAGCTGAAGAGCTTTTCGAGTGCATTTGGTGAAAAGGATTTTCAGGCTTTGCTTGGTAAACTTATTTAACAGGATAGACTTAATATTGAGCTCAGTGAACATAAAGCATTTCAAAATGTAGGGACTAAAAGGTGAAAGTAATACACAGAACAGCAGGCACCAAATCAGGAAGCTAGTAGTGAAGCACAATATAAACATTTAGTTTAATCCAGGTACACATAAAAATACGATAAAATCCAGAAATTCCAAAGGTAAAATCCTGTAAAAATGTAAAAATAAGCGCTTTCATCCTGGTTGCCCCCAAGAGTTCATCAGATAATCAAACTAATTTAGAGAGTTTAAATAACCCCAGACAAAGTCATGCGTGCTACAACTGTTTAGTCTTAAAGGACCTACTATTGAATGCTAAGAATATTTATATAATAAACAAGCATAATAAAAAACATTGTATTTAAAAGAATGAATATATATATATAATAATGTATAAATATATATATATATATATATATATATATATATATATATATGTGTGTGTGTGTTTGTGTGTGTGTCTGTATATATATATATATATATATATATATATATATATATATATATATATATATCAATGTAAAAATAAATAATAAAATTAGTAAAATTAGTAAAAGCATTTAGAACCTAAATATGGAGTTAAGTGCCCTACAGAATAACCATCAGCTGCCTATTCAAAATGTAAACAATATATATAAAAATATAACCCCATGGTACAAATAAAACTTAGGGACTCAAAGAAATTAAGATGCAGGGAAGCAGATGAAGTAATTGGGCATATAACAATGGACATTGACATAACTAATAAAATCAAAGCAATATTAAGTGACGAGGAATGTTACATATTGGTGTCTGGGAAGGATGTTAAGCTGCCACAGGGGTGTCAAACGTTTCTGAAGGGTGGTGGGGGTGCAGAAAGGAAAAGGGGCACTTTGTAATCTAAAGTAGCATTTTTTTAGTTGTCTACAGCCGTAACAGAATCATATCCATGACACAATATGTATATTGTGTAAATGTGAGATGTTAAGTTGTCAATCTCGCCTTCATTCTTGCTGGATGGGTTCGGAGCCGATCCTCAGCTCCGACTCAGCCTATACTAAAGCTCGAGAGCTAATTTTACCAGCTTGAGGCAACCCTATATCCCATGATGCTAGGCAGTAACTACCCAGATCTCGTTTGCCGCTTTCGCTAGCGAGGTGCTCTTTTTACCGGCTCCACAGGTCAGTAAGAAATTTAAGAAAATTTCTAGTTTTTCTCTCTCTTAGATTCCCATTTTTTTTGTCTAAAAGGCTAGTTTTATCCGTATTTACTACCTTTTTTCCCTTTTAGTCCCTCTGTTTAATCCCTTATCCCAAGTTATACTCCCCACCCTAGGTTAGGCCTTAGGCCCTTCCATTTTTTTCTCAGTCCCTTCCAGGGATTCTTAGCTGTGTGTGTGGTTTTTACTAATTGTATATTCCTTGTCTGTTTGAGTGTGTGTGTGTAGATTCTAACTTTCAGAATCTTGATTTTTTTTCGACAGCATTATGTCGAAAGACACAAAGGTCTCAGGCTTCAAGAAGTGTGACTCGTGCTGTCAGAAGATGTCGCTGACAGACGGTCACACTTCTTGTGTTTATTGCCTGGGACCCCTGCACCTGCAGGACTCTTGTTCTGTGTGCCATGCATTCAGCCCAAGAGTCCTGCAGGAGTGCAGGAATAAGTTGATTTTGAGGGGCTTATTAAAGCCCGAAGGTTCCCCGGCTACGTCTTTGCCGGGGAAGCCTTCAAAGCCATCCAAATCATCGGCTCAGTGCTCTAAGCCTTCGGCTGGTGGCTCACCTTCTGCGACACGATCGGCTCCGGCTGGAGCCGATACGTCTATATCTCAGCTTCCTGCATCGGCTCCGGCTGGAGCCGATGCCTCCAAGACTCAGTCTTCACAGTCGGCTCTGGCTCCATCGCCTCCACCAGTCTCGGCACGTAAGAGGTCTAGATCTCCATCTCTGGAATCTGTTCATTCGGCTCCGAGATCGCCTTTACTCTCGGAGCGGAGCCATCGGAGTCATTCTTCTCGGTCTTCCAGGCTTTCCGACCATGACCTTGAGAGGGTGGTCAGCAGACTGTTAAAGTCTCAGGCACTGCCCCAAATGCTTCATAGCCCGTCTCATCAGACAGGGATACATCCATACAACCTACAATTCCTCCTTTGACTCTACCCCTGAGTTCGGAGCCGGAGCTTCCCGGAGCCACGACTGTTGTGACGTCGGAGCCGATACCTCCCCCTTTGGCTCCTTCGTCTGCTCCGATCTCATCCATGGTGCCTTCCTTGGAGGGATCCGAGTGCTTGGACTTCCTCGCCGGCTATGAGGGGGCGAGTGGCATCGGACCCTTGTCCGACCCCATTCTCCCTCTCGGAGCATCGGCTCTGGTGAGTTTGGCCCCGACATCGGCTTTGGAGCCGTCCCTGTCGGTGCCGGCTGGGGTTCCTAGTTCTTTGGAGCGGGAGCCCTCTGCCCTGCCTGATAGGGGTGCCTTCGAGGTCATTAGGAGCGTACTGGCCCCAGTGCCTGCTGTACGGTCAGCTCCAGCAGCTCCTCCCACTGTAGTGCCTGCTGAGGTCTCTGCCCACTCTCTCGCCCCTGGCCGTAGAGATCCAACGCCTCAGGTTTCCCCACTGGGAATATCCTCCTCTTCCGAGGCTTCTCCTGATCCGTCAGATGAACCCCCGCGTAAGAGGACATGTAAGAGGAAGCATGTGGACTCCCCTGAGTCCATCACATCTGATACCGACTTGGATGAGTCGGAAGGGTCCCCAAGGTCCCCCTCTGAGGATGTCTCCTTTTCTGACATCCTTGAAATCCTCAAACAGAGGGGGAACTGGTCTACCCTTAATCCTTCCGAGGACGAGTCGGTTTACCTAGAGGCGTTTGGTTCTTGCCCTTCTGCCTCCTGGGTGTCTCCACCCTTCGACCCCCTTATGGAAGTGGTGGCGCGGAAGGCGTGGACGGCCCCTGATTCGATGGAACCCACCCCACGGAGGCCTTCCAAATTTATCACAGCCCCTTTGGATAAGCAATTTTTAACTAAGGGTGTCCCAGTTGATGCCATGGTGGTGGCTGCGGCCACCAAGAAGTAACTGGCTGATCCTTCAGTGCCTATCCATCCGCCTAATAAGGATTCTAGGTCTATGGATAGGTACGGCAAGCGGATGTTCTCGTCAGCTACCTTTGCCATGCGGTCGCTGAATTACTTATGCCACTTCACCCATCTTCAAAGAGATATTCTCAAAGAAATGGGTGAGGTTCTACAGGATCCATCAGCTGCTGGGTCTCTGGAAAAAATCAACTCGCAGCTAGGAACCCTGAATTCCATTGTCAACTCCTCCATGCAGCTTATTTCCTATGCAGCCGATGGAGCGAGTAGGGCCGCAGGCACAGGTGTGGCTTTAAGGCGTCACGCCTGGATGCGGCTTTGCAACTTCGCAGACCCCCTTCAAGGCGTCCTTCACTAACTCCCCCTTTGATGGTTCAGCATTGTTTGGGCCTCAAGTGAAAGATACCATAACCAGATGCGAACAAGATGGCAAGACTCTTTCTGCCGTAGGAGTCCATTTTTCAACCCCATCTAGACCATATCCTAAGGGTCAAAAGGGTAGAAAAATGTGGTTCCGCAAATCACAAGGAGTCACGCCTGACGCAAGAGGTCAGTTTCCCCCTAGAGACAGAGGGGGGAACAACAACAACAGATGCCGTCCAAGAGGCAGAGGGGGTCTGCAGAATCAGGGTAGCAGAGAACCTCTTTCTGACAAACCCTTCCAGCATCCCTGAGGTGCTGCCCGACTGTCCACCTTCGGAGGCAGTCGGGGGAAGATTATCGCTGTACCCACAAGCCTGGCTCTCCCTCACTCAAGACAAATGGGTGCAGTCGATCATATCCGAGGGTTACAAAATCCCCTTTATCCAAACCCCAACTCTACAAAAAGGGTCCCTCCCAGATGTTCCACCCAGTCTAAGGGAACAAGCAGTACTAGAAATATCAAAGCTGCTAACAAAGAGAGCCATCCAGCCAGTCCCAGCAGACCAACTAGGATCCGGAGTCTACTCAAAGTTCTTTTTGGTACCAAAAAAAACAGGGGACTGGAGGCCAATATTGGATCTCAGCAAACTAAATAAGTTTGTAAAAAGAACGAGGTTCCGGATGGTCACACTACAGTCCATTCTACCCCTTCTGGGCAAGGACAATTGGATGTGCTCAGTAGATCTTCAGGATGCGTACTATCACATCAAAATACACAGGCGCTCCAGAAGGTTTCTCCGCTTCCGGCTGGGGGCCGGTCACTATCAATTCAGGGCCCTGCCCTTTGGTCTCACTACAGCCCCCCAAGTGTTCACCAAATGCATGGCAGTGGTTATGGCTCATCTCGGAAGTCAGGGATTCCACGTTTTTCCATATCTAGACGACTGGCTCCTTACTGCCACCACCAGGCATCAGCTTCTTCTGGCCAGAGATTATACCATTCAAACTTGCAAAGGGATAGGTATCTCCATAAATTTCAAAAAGTCTGCCTTGTCGCCTTGTCAGTCTATTACCTTCATAGGCGCCACCTTGGACACCGTTCAGCTCTCAGCAAAGTTAACAGAGCAGAGGGTCTTAGATATTCAAAATCATGTTCACGTTCTCCTTCAGAGCAACAGAATTCAGGCCAAGTATGTTCTGAAAGTGTTAGGTCTCATGGCGGCAGCCATCACACTACTTCCCCTTGCCCGCTTTTACATGCGGCTCCTCCAGTGGATGCTTTTCTCCCAGTGGTCCTTTCAACAGCTTCCTATGACACACAAGATTTTAATCACTCTATCTTGCAAGAAACATCTGTCTTGGTGGATGGCCTCCCCTCAAATCCTTCAAGGCAGACCATTTATTCTTCCCCCCCGGTTGCCACGGTCACATCGGACGCCTCCCTGATCGGGTTGGGGGGGCATTTTCAGGGCAAGACAGTCCATGGCACATGGCAACCTTTCGAATGCCACTTGCACATAAACGTCCTGGAGATGAGAGCAGTGCTTTTAACATTGCAAGCCCTCCAAGACTCTCTTCCCCTGGGGACTATTGCAATTCAAACGGACAATATGTCCGTAGTGTGGTATATCAACAAACAGGGCGGAAACAAGTCCTATCCCCTGTGTCGAGAAGCACTCAGACTTTGGCAATGGGCAATCTCTTCTCAGCGGTTTCTGATAGCAACGCATATCCCTGGGAAGTCCAACATCATAGCGGACAGACTGAGCAGAGTTATTCTCATGCCCCACGAGTGGTCTCTCAAGCAATCTGTGACGGAAGAGATTTTTTGGAAGTGGGGATTTCCTTGCTGTGATCTTTTTGCAACACCACAAAACAGCAAGTGCCTTGACTTCTTCACTCTCTTCCCCCTTCCAGGCCATCCCCCCAGAGACGCTCTAGTCCACAATTGGCCTCGGGGACTTCTATACGCCTTTCCTCCCTTCCCATTAATCACACAGATAATTCAGAAAGCTGCCGCTTTGAGAGCCAAGATGATTCTCATTGCCCCTTATTGGCCTCGACAGATATGGTTCCCATTCCTGCATCGTTATCTTTTGGAGCAGCCTTGGCATCTGGATCCAGTGCCAGATCTTTTGGCCCATCAGTCAGGGCAGCTGCACCAATCCCTCCAATCTCTCAACCTCACAGCTTGGTTGCTCCACTTCCGTCCCTAGCCAGGCTTCCCATGATCTCAAATTCTGTCCGTGATATTATCGTAGCTTCCCTTAAGTCTTCCACCAGAAGGATCTATGCTAGTAAATGGCAGCATTTTTCCTTCTGGACAAGGACTAGGAATATAGATCTCTTGACTGCTCCAATACACTCGGTTTTAGATTTCCTAGCTGAAATTTTTCATTCGAGATCTTCATCCTCCATAGTAAAAGTTCAGTTAGCAGCCATTTCAAATTTTCACATAGGCCTGTCGGACTCCAGCATCATGTCCCATAAGCTTTGCAAAGCATTCCTCAGAGGTATCTTTTACTCAAGCCCCCAATCAAAGAACCCCCACCATAGTGGGATTTAAACTTAGTTTTAACATCCTTGATTCTCCCTCCCTTTGAACCTGCTGCTTCCTGTTCTTTGAAGTTACTTTCCTGGAAGACGCTCTTCCTAGTCGCCATTACATCTGCTAGGAGAGTTTCTGAACTTCATGCCCTTTGCATTCGTCCTCCTTATTTAGTTTTCCACAAAGACAGAGTTTCTCTTAGAACTAACCCGTCTTTTTTACCCAAGGTGGCTTCCCAGACAAATTTAAATCAATCTATTGATCTTCCAGTTTTCTTCCCTAATCATTCAAACAGGGCGGAGCAAAAACTGCGTTGCCTGGACGTTCATTGTCAGCTCCGCTACTATCTGGACAGAACTAAACAATTCAGGAAATCTGATCAACTCTTTTTATCTTATGCAGAAAGTAAAAAGGGCCTTCCGGTATCCAAAGTAACCCTGTCTAGATGGCTGTCTTCTGTGATTACCTGTATTTATCAACTCAGAGGTAAAGAATTGCCTTCTAGGCCAAGAGCCCATTCAACCAGAGCATTGGCTACATCAACAGCCTTTCAAGCTAGATTACCAATAGACACTATCTGTGCGGCAGCCGCATGGGCCTCTCCTCATACCTTCGTTATACATTACAAATTGGACATGGCCTCCAGAAACAGGGCAAAATTTGGTTCCAACGTTCTCAAGAGTCTGTTCCAATGAGCCATCCAGGATGAAGGTGCTAGGGACGCGGTCCCATCCAGCAAGAATGAAGGCGAGATTGACAACTTAACATTGAGAAGTTATGTACCTACCATAACGTTCCATGTTAGTTGTCTTCTCTCGCCTTCTTTCTTGCGTCCTGCCCACCATCCCCCTAGCCTGGACAGACCAAAAGGATTTCCCCTTATTCTAAGGGGCCTTACCTTGCACTAGTTTTAGCCCAAACAGGTTGCCCTGGGGTAGCTACTGCTTCAGATAGTGACATTTGGGGAGTTTCTCCTTTCTCCTTCTCCTCCTGAGTTGGGAGACTAAATTGGCTATTTCTTTTCAGCTACCAAACGAGATCTGGGTAGTTACCGCCTAGCATCATGGGATATAGGGTTGCCTCGAGCCGGTAAAATTAGCTCTCGAGCTTTAGTATAGGCTGAGTCGGAGCCGAGGATCGGCTCTGAACCCATCCAGCAAGAAAGAAGGCAAGAGAAGACAACTAACATGGAACGTTATGGTAGGTACATAACTTCTCATTACATTTGGAATGACTGCACAGAATTTTTTTAGCATCATACAAATGAAGCTAATAATTTGCCTGCATAGTAAGTAATCCAGGAGCTGTATATTCAAAAGTTAGACAAAAAAGTGTAGTAGTGCTGTAACACACTTACCCCTGCCATGCAGAGAGAAACTACCACATAAGGGTGGTGGGAAGCTGTTAAGCACTTCATTCATACTGTTAAACACTTCAGTCAGACTTTAGCAAAAAGTCCAAATGAAGTCTTTAACAGCTTTCCATGGCTCTTTTGTGGTGACTGCTGATTGCTGTTTGTATGTGATGAGAGCTTAACAGTAGTAAATCGTACTTAATAAAAAGCTTGTTAAGTATTTTTCTGATGTCAGAAAGGTACTTAACAAGCATGCCTTTTCCCAAAATTCCGAGCACAATTATAGTAATCCATACATTTCAAGTCATTATCATTCAAAAATAAGACATAAACTGCATCACAGAACATCGAGATCCTGTCAGCATCCATAACTCAGGTTGAAGAAATGGAGTTTGACACAGGCTTACTGAGGGCTTCTGCCCTGGAACCACCCATTCTACAAATAGCCCTTCTCAGAATTATGCACAGAAGTTTGCTATAGCTTGTGTGTGTGTGTGTGTGTGTGTGTGTGTGTGTGTGTGTGTGTGTGTGTGTGTGTGTGTGTGTGTGTGTGTGTGTGGATTGGGAACAGTGAGGTTATTACTTCTTAAATTTTCCATACAATCAAACCTCAGAGGTGTGCACAGAAATCATTGTAACTTGTTTTGGACTGGGAAAGTGTGATCATTATTTCTGTAGTTTTCCTCACATTTAAATTTCAGATGTATTATGCACAGAATATCACTGTGGCTTTTGTGAAGGCTGTGACAATGTAGTCATTATTTCTTTAAATTTTCACACAGTCATACCTCACAGGTATGCAGATAGCATCACTATAGCTTATGTAGGGGCAGTGTAATGTCTAAGAGCAACAGGCTGGAATACATAACTGTAATAATTTTTCTTCTCTTTTCTTACAATCATATATCAGACGTATATACAGGTGGCTAACTTTGGGAGGCAGGGGTAAGAATGCATATTATGAATATACATCTGTGATCAACAAGCTAAAATATGTTATTAAATGATGTTAGATGAATGCACAGATGATGGTAGCTGTCTTTTGTGGGGCAAGCTATATGATGTTTTACGCCAATAACTTGAAATATATGGCTGGGGTAATTTATTCATTCACTTTCATTCCAGTGTAATAGAGGGATACCCAAAAGATTATCTTTTTTTTTTTTAACAGGGAGACGAACACTATTTTAAGATATGATTCATATATCTTTGCAAGCATTTATCTTAGTTTATTGGAAGTATTTTTTCAGCTTTAATCATTAAGCCTTGAGCACAACTCATTTCTTCTTTGAAAGAAAAAATAAGATTTAATTTCTTTAGTTGGTCATGGCTTTTGTCCAGGCCATAATTGTTACAAAAGGGTGGGAAACTCTCTAAAATATATCTCACATCATCTAGAATCCCATGGCTTCTAAGACCCAAGCAGCCTCCAGACTATCAGGTTAATTTTATTATTTCCTCCAGTTATTACACTGCATTATTTTCCAATTAGGGATTGGTGAAAGGATGCAAAAGAAAAGTAAGTGCAAGGGCAGATCTCTTTCTTTCTTTAGTCACAATTTTTGTTCAGACCATCTTTGGCTCAGACCTTTTGAAAAAAAAAACTCTGAAATGCAACTCAGAGCATGTAGAACCCAATGGCTTCTTTTTCAGGAAGGGTGCTGAGCCCTCTGGTTTCATTTGGTTATTTCCTCTGGTATAATATTGGCCATTTAGTATATGGATTATCTAGACCTGGCCAAACCTTTTGAATAAATCCAGCATAGATAAACTTACTGAGTTAGGCAGAAACCCCTGCATCGTTAGATGGCTAGCCAACTGGCTCACTGGCAGGACATATGTTGTCCAGATAGTTGAATCCACTTCTGGTACAAAACCTGTTACCAGCGGTGTCCCACAGAGCATAGTGTTGGGACCCCTCCTGTTTGGTATTACACTTCTCTGAAGTGAAGGCCAGTGTTGGGGTCCTCTGGTTCACCAAGTTTGTCAAAGAATGTAAGGTGGGAGCAATCACTGAATTCCCAAACGATGTTGGTATCCTATAAATAAGCCTAAAAATGACAAATGACTGGTGCCAAAATGATTATCTGAGACTAAATGCTAAAAAATGCACAATCATACCCTTTGGTAAATCAGGTATCGCTGCAAATTGTAATATTGATAGCACACCCCTAAAAGTAGACCAAGTGGTGAAGGACCTAGGAAGACAGATAGATAGTAACCTAAACTTTCATCACCAGGTAGCTGCGGTAGTAAGGAAATCCTTCTGTGTGGCTTAACTTATAAGTAAAGGCATGGCATCAAGATCAAAGGAAGTCATACTGCCATTGTACTCAGCCCTCATCAGTCCCATAATCTAGGTAAATGCTCCCTTCTGCATGTATCTAACTAGTCACTTACACCAATTGGAGGGACAGCAGAGGTTTTTCATTTTTTATTTTATTTTAACATTTGTTTACCAGGAAAGTCCAACTTGGAACTAAGCCAATTTTTAGAGGAGGCCGAGGGAGAAATGTTCCAGATGCATGTCTTTGTAATGTGGGAGGAAACCCACACGAACACAGGGAGGACATATAGACTCCATACAGATGGCACCCCAGCCAAGAATCAAACCGGAGACCCTCTTGTTGTGAGGCAACAATGCTACTGCTTCACTACTGTGCCGTTCAATTTCCCAAATTTAGGTTTCCTACTAGAAAATACTAAGTGTAAGACGTGTCTTATGTAAGACCCTATCCCATTACACTGTCTCATTTTGTTTATTGGGATGGGACTTATGCCTGACCTACAAGGCATACTCTGATCCAGATCTGATGAAAATCTGAACTCACTGAGTTTATCCATTACATCAGTAACTCCACCTATTTCTTGGAATTTACATTACCACTGCCATCAGCTCAGAGTTAGTGCGGTTCCTTGATTTGACTGTCTGTTAGAAAAATATGTATTAATATATGTTTAGAGCTTATTAGAAGCTAAAAGAGTTAACACATTTCATTCTATTTTATGTACAGCTTAATTCTGTATGAAATTATAAGATGATTTTTTCAAACTATAGTATGCTTTCTGAAACTGCAAGATGCACCCTGACCTAGTATTTGCTAGCACAGCAAAATACATGTTTATGCCTTTTTGAAATGTACTGAGCAGCAGTTGATTATCTGCTAGGTCAGGAAAATGAATGAATAGGGTATGAATAGAACAATACTGTTTTCTATAATATGATTGAATATGAACAATCAGCTCTGTTCGTGTTATGAGAACATGCACAGCTGCGGAAAAGAAGAGATACATGAAACAAAAGACTGCTTGAAGAATCTGTACTTGCTTTGTGCTCGAATTAGCTATAGTACCTTGAATGGTAACATAACATAGTGGGAAGCTGTATCTAACCGGTGGTCACCAAGGCCACATTGTTTTTCTTAGGAAGTTTTTCATAAAATTGATAGTGCAAGCAGAAAATCATGGACAAACAGCTGCTATGAAGCAATGATGTTAAAACTTGTGATCTGTTACGTCAGCTTGGTAGGTAATGTCTTGTTAGAAAATGTATAAAAATGACCTTACTTCCTGATTTTAGTTAGACAAACTATTAGCACGTTTTTGTCTCCTTGCTGCAAGATTAAAGTGCCTTAACCTGCCGTGTATTGATCATTTTGAAGTTTATTTTTCCTTTGACACTGTCAGTATTGCTAAAGACAGAGGAAAATTAATTAGTAACTTATAAGGAAACCAACAAGAGTGCATTACTTACTTCAGAGAGATAGTATGCATTCAGTAAAAACTAAGAGCAATGTAATAAAGTCACATGGCTACAGATTTGCATGCATTACCACAGATTTGGCCCCTTTTGTAAAAAATATGAATGATCTTGAAAATGATCTCTTAACCAGAGGATATGAATCAAATATGTTATATATAATCCTAGATCCCTTTAGAGATTCCTAAACTAATAATGACCCTATGCAGAATATGCTTTTTGGTAGGATTATGCAATGAGGACACCCTATCCCAGAAGAAGAGAAAAGTAAGGACAGTTGCATTTTAACTTACACCTGGAATTTCAATACAGTTAAAGCCATTGTTAATGAGAACTCGGCCATCCTTACTGACAATCAGCAGCTTGTAAGGGTTTTAGGATATCATGCCACCTTTGTATATAAAAAGAGCAGAAGCATACATAGCTATGTAGAAAAGAAAAATAAGGAACATTAGGATGGCATGAGCACTAAAATTTGTGGGCACCTAACTGCACTTTCTGTGAATACTTGATGGAGTCCAACTCATTTGACTGCCCCTGTCTTAAAACGATGGTAAAATCTTCAGCAGGTGGTAACTGTAATACTGAAAAATTGTATATAGGGCCATGTGTAATGACTGCCCTGCATTTTATGTGGGTAAGACTATACTGAAAAGGAGAATTTCAGGTCATCTTTCTGACATCAAATGTAAATGCCAGAGGAGCACCTTATCCAAGCACTTATTAGAACACCCCAGCCATTCTGGTTTTGAATTTATTATTCTGGTCTCTTTGGAGATGAATGAGCTTGAAGGGGGCATCAGTGGTGTGTTGGAGAAAAAACAATTATGCTGGCAGTTGAAATTAAATGTATTCAGAAAACCAGAACTTAACTACTATTGCTCTATGTATTCCTCTATTAAGTGTGTTGGATTTACATAAATTGCCACACAATCTGTAAAGTTTTTTTAGTGAATTTTTTGAGAAATATTGATGTGAGAGTGTTCAATCTCGCCTTTGTTCTTACACATGGGTTCGGAGCCGATCCTCGGCTCCGTGCCGGCCGACTGCAAGCTCTGCATCGAGAAGAAGCTCGAGGACATCTAATACCCGCAATCCCCCTCTGCCTTTACCCCAGATCTAGTTTGCCGCTGCTGCATTCGCATCGCTGGAGGCTAGCTCGAGGGTTTTTCAGATAAGATTTTAACTATTTTGGTTAAATTTTCTAAAGAACTTGTTTAAGATCACTAGTTATTGATAGTTAGTGTATGGTGTGTGAGTAGAGACAGAATTTCTCGGTACCGTTAACTTAGTTTAACTTAGTTTAACTATAACTGGTATAGAGTTTTTCGGGGCCTACCACCCCTACTTGGATTGACAATCGGACTTACATTCTACCGGATTTGACACTGTTTTCCTGGATTGACTGTTACTGGACTTGACTGTTTGCTTTCTCTTACTTCATTATGTCTGAGAAAATGAAATCTGGTTTCAAACATTGCCAGTGTGGCCAAAAGATGTCGGTCACGGACAACCACAGTTCCTGTGTCTACTGTCTTGGCCCTCTCCACTTACAAGAGGACTGTTCTATTTGTCACTCTTTTAGTGGGAGGGTCATGACAGATAGGCGCAGGAAACTGATGGATAGAGGATTGTTGAAACCCTCTTTCCAGGAGGCTCTGGATGCTTCAGATCAGGCATCCAAGTCCTCGAAGGGATCGAAGACGTCGGAGCCCAAGTCATCGGCTCTGAGCTCTTCGGGTATGGTTAGATCACCGGTTCCACAGACTTCGGGGCCGAGTGTTCAACTGTTGGCAGTTTCCGAGCCTCGAGTCTTGGAACCGGTGACGGAGCTCCCTCCACCGACTCTGTTGAGGTCGGCTCCGTCTTCGATCCCTTCGACTCGTTCTTCCAGGCCCCTTTCCGACATCGATGTGGACCGTGTGGTGCAGAAATTGATGGAGCATACGGCCCTATCCAAGCTTATCTCGGTCTCCTCTCAGTTGATGTCGAGACTTGAAGGCCTGCCACTATCTCCATCTGTTCCTCCTCCGAGACCTGTCCAGTCTTCGGAGCCGGAAGAAGCTGAACTGATGATTGTGGAGCCCTCGGTGCCAGAACCGTCTTTTTCTCGGTCGGCACCGTTCACCTCGACTTCATCCGATCCGGTACTGGAGTCTCGGGGCCGAAGATCCATCCTTGGTTCCGGGACCGAGTCGGACCGATGTTTCGGTTCCGACGCTCCCTCTCGGGGCCTCGGCGCGGATCGACTCGGTTCCGTCCTCGGGGTCGGTGCCTTCAGTTCCTGTTTTGGGGATTCTTCCCATTTCTTCGGAACCGGGAGATACCTCGACTCGGGACCCGGGGGCCTTCGACCTCATGAGGAAGGTGTTGTCTACCCAGACAACCACTTCAGCAGGTACAGCTTCTCCTCCCCACAAAGGACCGTTATCCTCCTCTGCACCCACGGCCACGTCCAAGCGTCGGGCACCAGTGTCTCAGCCACCCCTGGAGGGTGCCCCCTCTTCCTCGGAGGCTTCTTCGGATGCTCCCCACGAAGAAGTCCCTAGGAAAAGATTGTGTAAGAGGAGACACTTGGATTCTCCACAAGAATCCTTGACATCTGATACTGACTTAGATGAGTCAGAAGGGTCCCCTAAGTCACCTTCAGAAGATGTCTCTTTTTCTGACATCTTGGAGATCCTAAAACAGAGAGGTGACTGGCAAGCCCGCCCCCCTTCTGAGGATGAGTCAGTTTTGCTGAAGGCATTTGGTGCTCGCCTTTCCTCCTCCTGGGTCACTCCGCCCTTCGATGAGTTAATGGAGTTGATTGCTCGAAGGGCGTGGGAGACACCTGACACGGTGGAACCAGTCCCTAGGAAGCCAAATAAGTACATTACGGCACCACAGGACAAGGCTTACCTCACCAAAGGAGTTCCAGTAGACGCCATGGTGGTGGCAGCGGCCACGAAAAAGGAGATGTCGGAGTCTTCCTCATCTGTCCATCCGCCTAACAAAGATTCTAGGACCATGGACAGATACGGGAAGCGCATTTTCAGTTCAGCAGCTTTCTCTATGCGTTCCCTGAACTATTTGACTCATTTTACACATTTACAGAGGGATCTAGTCAAAGAGTTGGGAGATACCCTCCAGGGTACTACAGATGCTGCTGTTTCAGAGAAAGTTACAGCGCATCTCAACACCCTTACATCCATTGTAAACTCGTCCATGAGGCTGATATCCTATGCAGCCGAAGGATCGAGTAGGGCAGCGGCTTCAGCGATTGCTCTTCGTAGGCAATCCTGGATGCGCTTATGTTCGTTTGCGGAAGCCTTCAAGTCTTCCTTTACTAACGCCCCATTTGACGGAGCCACACTTTTTGGCCCTAAAGTAAAGGAGACCCTTACCCGGTGTGAACAGGAGGGAAAGACTCTGTCTGCTGTCGGAGTCCGTTTTTCCACCCCTTCCAGACTGTACCCCAAAGGGCAACGTGGTGGGAAAATGTGGTTTCAAAACCCCAAGGATCTTTCCCAAACACACAGGGTGATGCCCCTCTAGAGGCAGAGGGGGCAGAGGTGGAAGACGCCGCCCTGGCGGCAGAGGGGGTCCGCAAAACCAAGGTGACAGGGATAACCTCCCTGGCAAACCTTTTCAGCACTCCTGAGAGGAGGCCCGACTGTCCTGCTCTGGAGGCAGTCGGGTCGCTTAGCTTTATACCCTCAGGCCTGGCAAAACCTTTCTTCAGACAATTGGGTAAAAGCATTGTTACCAGAGGTTACAAAATCCCATTTCTATCCACACCCATTCCAAAGAGAAAACTCCCAGATGTACCACCCCATCTGCGAGACCCAGCAGCTACAGAAATTTCAAAGCTGCTAGAAAAAGAGTCATCCAACCAGTCCCAGCGGACCAAATAGGATTCGAACTTACTCAAGGTTCCTTTTAGTTCCAAAGAAAACAGGGGACTGGAGGCCGATTCTGGACCTAAGCCATCTCAACACCTTTGTCAAGAAGGAAAAGTTCCGAATGGTCACGCTTCAATCGATCCTTCCATTTTTACGGAAGGACGACTGGATGTGCTCGATAGATCTGAAGGACGCATACTACCACATCAAAATGGCCAGGGCGTCCAGGGATCATTTGCGCTTCCGGCTGGGAGCCAGTCACTTTCAGTTTCGAGCCCTGCCCTTTGGTCTGACTACAGCCCCCAGGGTCTTCACCAAATGCATGGCAGTGGTAGCGTCTCATCTGAGGCACCTAGGATTCCAGGTGTTTCCGTATCTGGACGACTGGCTCCTGTCTGCCACCACCAGGCGTCAACTGATACAAGCCAGGGATTACACCCTACAACTTTGTACACACCTTGGAATTGCAGTAAATTTCGAAAAATCTTTGCTACAGCCATCACAGCATATCTTATTCATAGGAGCGGAATTAGATACGCGTCATTCAGTTCTAAAACTTCCTACAGAAAGAATAGTAGCACTTCAAATCAACATTTCCCTTCTGCTGTCGTCCAGAAAATCTCCGGCAAAAATTGTTCTGAAAGTCTTGGGTCTCATGGCAGCTTCTCTCATTGCGATACCATTGGGAAGACTGCACATGAGAGTGCTACAATGGCTTCTGTTTGCACAATGGTCATTCCAACAACTTCCACTGACTCACGAAATATTGATAATGAAAACATGCAAATCACACCTAATGTGGTGGTTACAGACTTGCAACCTATCCAGCGGAAGACCATTTGTGCTACCCGCACCTTCTGCACGATAACCACGGACGCTTCCCTGATAGGGTGGGGGGGCATCTTTCAGGGACAGACAGTCCAAGGCGAATGGACCAATCTGGAGTACAATCTGCACATCAATGTTCTGGAGTTGAGGGCAGTGTTTTGGCGTTGCAACACTTTGCTCCCCTTCTTCCTCCAGGGACCATTGCAGATCAGACAGACAACATGTCCGTAGGCTGGTACATAAACAAGCAAGGGGAACCAGGTCTTACCAACTATGCAGAGAGGCCATGAGAATTTGGCAATGGGCAGAGTCCACCGGTCGCTTTCTGATCGCAACGCACATCCCGGGGTCATCCAACGTCATAGCCGACAGGCTGAGCAGGGCAATACTATTGCCTCACGAGTGGTCCCTCAAACAGTCAGTTGCGAGAAGGATTTTTCGCAAATGGGGCCAGCCTACCTGCGATCTGTTTGTGTCTCCAATGAACGCCAAATGCAGGAGCTACTTTGCCCTATTGCCCCAGGGACGGGCTGGTGCACGATTGGCCCGCGTGTCTCCTAAATGCTTTTCCACCATTTCCCTGATTGCAAAGTTTCTACAGAAAGCCAACAACCTTCAGAGGACTATTATTCTCATTGCCCCGTTCTGGCCTCGCCAAATTTGGTTCCCCTTTCTATTGCATCACCGCATTCGGGGACCTTGGATGCTGGACCCAGAGCCAGATCTACTGACTCACTCGTCAGGAGTTCCTCACCCATCTCTAGAATCTCTCCATCTAGCAGCTTGGCTGCTCCTTCCTTTTAGCCAGGTCGGTTCCCCTTACATCGGCGGTTCAAGATATTTTAGTAGCTTCTCATAAAGTTTCCACTACAAAGACTTACACCAGTAAGTGGAAACGTTTTGTCTTTTGGGCGAAGTCACATCATTTGGACCCTGTTAGAGCTCCGTTAAACAAGGTTTTAGAGTTCTTGACTGAACTATTTCATAAAGGAGCTTCCCCGGCTACTTTAAGAGTACAGTTAGCTGCCATTTCTAACTATCATATAGAGGAATGTGGTGCGCCTATTATGGCTCACAGACTTTGTAAAGCCTTTTTAAAAGGTTCTTTTCATATCAGACCACCAATCAGAAGTCCGACATCACCGTGGAATTTAAACCTGTTGCTTTCTAAATTGATGTTGCCACCCTTTGAACCAGCTTCAAGTTGCACTTTGAAATTTTTGTCATGGAAAACTTTATTTCTAGTGGCCATTACATCTGCTAGACGAGTGTCTGAGCTTCAGGCCCTTTCTGTCAAACATCCTTATTTAATATTTCATTCTGACAGAGTATCCCTTCGCACTAATCCATCCTTTCTCCCCAAAGTTTGTTCTTCTACTAATATTAATCAGTCCATTGAATTACCCACCTTCTTTAAGAACCACTCTAATAAATTGGAGTATATGTTGCACAAACTGGACGTCCATAGACAACTCAGATTTTATTTGGATAGAACAAAAGATCACAGGAAATCTGATCAACTATTTGTAGCTTTTGCTGACAGCAGAAAGGGTCTTGCAGTTACGAAACGAACTCTTTCTAAATGGCTAACTGACTGTATCACATATGTTTACGAAGCTTCTGACCAAACATTATCAGCAAAACCCAAAGGACATTCCACCAGATCAGTTTCTACATCTTTGGCTCACGCAGCTCGCTTACCACTAGACACTATTTGTGCGGCTGCTACTTGGGCTAAACCACATACATTTATTTCTCATTACAAAGTGGACAGGGTTTCTAGGGATAGGGCAACCTTTGGTTCCACTGTGCTCAAGAACGTTCTCCCTTGAGTTCCTCAGGATCATGGAGCTAGGGACGCTACCCATGTGTAAGAACAAAGGCGAGATTGAACACTCTCACATAAAGAAGTTATGTCCTTACCATAACATTCCATGTGGAGTGTTCATCTCGCCTTGGTTATTACACTCCCACCCTTCCCACCCTTAGGAAGAACGTTCGATTTGGTGCCTGGTCTGGAGTATTCTCCTTCTGGTGTTGCAGTATTAGTGTTACTTTCATACCCTTGGTATGTTTGTATATATGTACTTTTATGTATATAGTTAGCATGTGTGCGTGCTTTATGTCTGGTTTGTTTGCAAACTAGATCTGAGGTAAAGGCAGAGTGGGATTGTGGGTATTAGATGTCCTCGAGCTTCTTCTCGATGCAGAGCTTGCAGTCGGCCGGCACGGAGCCGAGGATCGGCTCCGAACCCATGTGTAATAACCAAGGCGAGATGAACACTCCACATGGAACGTTATGGTAAGGACATAACTTCTTTTTATGTACTAAAACTATTCTAAATAATAATAAAAATGGTGTGTAGAATGTGTGTGTGTGGTTGGGGGGGGGAGGGCGGGGGCGTCCACTTCAGATTGTCGAACAGCCAGAATGTTGAACTGCGGATCACTGAGAAGAAAACATTTTTTTTAGAACATTGAGCTATTTGCACGGAGGTTGCCATAGGGAAAAATTCCCATTCACTTCACTGTAAGTGCAATCTCAGAGTTGGTATATTTAAGTAGCAGGGAGGTGTGGGGGTGCAAGTGGGGTGCAGCCTCCCTGCTGCAGCAAAACAAAAAAAAATTTTTTTATTTATGTTTTGATGTGCTGAGGTTTCATGCATATGGTCTCAGCTATATGCGGTTTGATGCTCCAGCAGTTCGACAATCTGAAGAAGACCTATATATATATATATATATATATATATATATATATATATATATATATATATATATATATATATATATATATATGGATCTCTATCACTTTATTGAAGTTCCAAAACTTCAAAGACCATATGCCAGAGACAATATGGCCAAAGTTTTGGAACATCGAAAGAATCAGAAAACACAAAAAAATAAAATAAAACAACTTACCTTTACATTTTTGACGGGAGGCAAGCCCCCCCCCCCTGCACCCTCACACCCCCAGCTACTTAAATATACCAACTCCAAGATCGCACTACAGTGAGGAAAATGGCAAATTCCGAGTTCCGCACTATACAGCGATCTCCATAGAAAGTGTTCGGAGTTCCAAAACTTCGCACATATGGTCTCGGCCATATGGTCTTCGGAGTTTTGGAATTTCGATAAAGTGATAAGGATTCATCTATCTATGCATATTTATATATATAAATACACACACACACACACACACACAAGCAATCACAAACGTTTACTTATTTTAATCTCAATTCTGCTTTGATTACATTTATTGCATCACACCAGAGATTTAGAAGGTAAATTCAAAAACACATTTTTTTCATGCTGCTATTACCATGTAGTATTGATATAAGAAACAAAAAAACCCACCAAACTCACAAATCAAAACAAAAACGTCTGAGGCAAAAAGAAAAATGTCCGAGGCAAAAAGCAGCTTCCTTCTTTTTGCCGCTGACGTTTATGTAGTATTGATATAATTCCTCCATTTACCATACTGATGGACACTCAGGCACACTTATGTACACACTGCACACTTTATACATTACTAGTTTACTTCATCCACTGTTTTCTGTATTTTTTGTCAGGTTTTTGTACTAGTTTTCATTGTATAAACATGTTTTTGGAGCTGTAAACATGAAAACTGGCATGACAGGTTTTTTTTGCAAAGCACCGACATTTTTCTGAGCTGTTAATAACTTAGTTTTTTATGCACACTAATACACATGGATGGATATTTGTACTAGATATTATTAAACAGATTTTTTTTATATTTATAGTGTTCTAGTTTGATTATATTTATGGTTAGATAGCTATGTGTTTTTTTCTGATTTGAGTTCTTGTCACAGACCTGATGAAGGCTTTGTTGCATTAGGTAGCTAAAAGCAATTTTAGCCAAAAAGTATTTTTATGCATATCTTTTTATGTATATGTTATGCTTTCCTTAATACCTTGTGGGGTGCAGATAGACAGGTATTCTTTTCCTTAACTAGGATTTAATTTGATCCCATCAGTAGTAGTGTTTGGGGGCGAGTGCTTGTTAATCTAAAATGCACTTTTTCAGCCCTGTTTATATTATTTGCCATGAACAGGCTTGTTTAAAATTAAGCAATATGTATATTTCCACACTACTTCTAAGTATATAAAAGCAAATATGCTTAACGTTAGAATATTTCTGATTTTTTGTTACTGAGGATCACTTGTCTGTAACGAATAAAGGCTTGTTGCTTTGGAACACTACCTGGGTTTCAAGATTTTTGGAAATTATTATGAATGAGCTCATCAATGAAGTTTTAAGACCACTACTTTCTCTGTTTTTTATTTTTTCATCAACACTCGTGGTGGTGATGTTGGAACTAGATAGATTCCTGTGCGTGTTCATTTTTTAGCCCTGATGAAAATGTGACATATTCGCAAGAAATAATATATGAGGGTTACATTTTCCATGGACCTGAACCTTATTTGTGACTCTAACAGAACTTGCTGGAGAGACAGATTCGTATCCCAAAGGCTACTTCGTCTATGGAATTAACTTCCCATCTTCGTAAAACAATGCCAGTCCCTCACTCTTCTTAAAAAGAATTTGGATAAATGGAAGGGGAACTGTAAATTCATTCCTGAGGTACTGCCCACGTCCCTTATGGACAAAGGCAGTCTGTAAAATGACTCAGGGCTCCAACACCCAACACCCCATCCCATATCTGGGGAATTCAGATATAATATTGTCATATCCTGGGTATTATTGGATAGACTTATAAAGGCTCTTGTGCCATTGACTTAGTAATCACCTATGAACTTATAAACCTATTGAAGCAATGAAGGAAGAATCTGAAGAATACAACAAAGTATGGGAAAAATAAGAAAAAAGTAATTTGAATGGTGTCGCAAGACCAAGATTGGGAGAAAGTAGAGGACACAATGAAGGTATACAGGGGGAGCAGTAGACAGAGGGGGGCCAATGGAGTCCTTTTTTCAGAGTTTCATTTCACCAAAGGCCATATTCAAAATGTTCAGTACTGCCATGGACTGCCCTATTCAAGCAGATCACACAGCTTATCAACAAGGTTTGTTATTCTCTATAAAACATTTTATAATACTTTAACATCTAGATAAGAAAAAAACATGCAAGATGCATGTTTTTCCAGATTTCTGGTATACAACAATCCTTTTGATTGTGCCTTTATTTATTACTACATATCATATACTTGGTTGTATAACAGTATTAAACATGCCCTTGCAGACACACTCCTCAAGCCGTTTAAATTAAGTTTAGTTGCTGGCTTTGTCCCTGAAGATTGACACACTGCAGTGCTGATACCCTCAGTAAGGGTGGTGTTACAACTGACCTGGGTAGTTAAAGTCCTATCAGCCTTACAAGCCTCATCTGCACAGACATGGGGTGTATTATGACTGACCTCATAAAGTGTGATATCAATACTCTTGTTTGAATTGACCCAGAACAGCTTGACATTGTGAGGGGTACATCTTGTCTATTTAACCAAGTAAACTTCTTCAGAAGGATTACAGAGGCTGCAGATGGTAACCATGCAGTGCATGTGATGTGGTGTATCTTGACCTGATGAAGGGTGTTAACACAGTTCCCCATGCTGGCATCATATAAAAGCTAATTGCTTTAAAAATCAACCTGTGTGTTGTAAGATGGACAGCAAACTGGCAGAACGACAGGGCCCATGCTGACAGAGTTGCAGATGCCTCATCAAGTTTATCCCTAAGGGATCAGTGCTGGAGCATCTCCATTTTGGTATTTACTTCTCTGATCTCCAAGTGAAGAGCCAATACCTCTGGCTAACAAAGTTTGCTGTTGACTGCAAACTGGAGTTTGTTGTTAAGTCACAGTATGACAGCCATACTTTTCTGAATGAACTGTCCCTAGTAAATCCTTGGTGTATTAAAAAATTAGCTCAAACTAAATGCTAAAAAGTATAGTATCAGTTTTGGTAGACAACCCCTTCCTCATTATACTGTATAGCTAGCACATACATCTACAAAATGAAAATATTGTTAGATATTAAGATACATGGGCTGATAGCCCATAATCATGGTCTAAAGAGGTAATCACTCCTTTATACTCAGTATTGATCAGGACAATTTTTGATTACGATGCCCCTTTAGGGTGTATCTCAATAGTCATATCAAACAATTAATAATACCCTAAAAGTTCCTAACCTAAAAGATCACAGGCCTAAAGTCCCTGAACTACGAAGATATACTGGAAGCTCTATTGCTTTATTCAGTGTCTGAAAGACTTTTGAGGGGAGATCTGTCTTGCGTGCTGCATCATTGGAGACCCAGTTGTCCTTGACCTCCTGATCCAATTTTGTCTTTTTTAGTCTGTTCCAGCATGCGGGTTGTCGGATCTGACCCTGGTGCCATATACCAAAGGTTTGGAGCCGAGACTTCTGACACCTCCCCTACTCACAATTCCCCTCTCTTGCCTGAATTACCTCAAATCTCATTCGCCACCTGTGATAACCAGACGTGTAGACTGAGAGCTCAGTCATAGTTTATGATAAGTAAATGCTTTTATCCTCCTCCCTTTAAAAAACTTTATTAATAGGTTTAGGAATTAGTGTATATTTAGCACAGTATTAGATAGGGTGTTCCTTTAAGGTATTTTTGTAGTTTTTCTTGTGTGTGTGTGTGTTTGCATGTGTTCATGTTTAGAATATCCTTAGATATGGATTAAAACTTTTTTCATCATGAATAAGTACCTTTATAGTCAGTGTAGGTGTTTAGTTCTGATGTCCTCAGGTTTCAAAAAGTGCTTTTCCTCCAAGTATAAAATACCCCCCCCCCCCCCAAGACCCTCACTCTCAGTGTGTATACTGCTTGGGGACTTCTCACTTACAAGCTTCAAATTACATCTGTGCTGCTTTCAGCACCAGAGCTCTTCAAGGGCATAGAGAAAAACTCATACTGAAAAGCCTTCTTCCTCCCCAGACAGGGATGTCCTTGGACCCTAAGGCATCCATTTCTTCTCCTCCCTCCAACAAGAAGAGACGTAAAGAGAAGGACAAATCCAAAGAGAAAGTGAGAGAGAGAGAGAGAGAGAGAGAGAGAGAGAGAGAGAGAGAGAAAACTAAAGAGAAATCAAAGTTGTCTGAAGATCATTAGGAGAAAACTAAGAACAGGTCTCCTAACTCCACAGTTATTGAGCTCTGGCACCAAAGGTACCTAGACAGTCAGAGACGAATGTTTCTCAGATCCAAAAATCCATCTCCAAAGTTGACATTTACTCCTTCACCAATCAGTCCTGTTCTTCATTCACCAGTTTTACGGAAAGTGCCATTGAAGATTGCATCAGTAGCTTCTTCCTGCATATCTGGGCGATTTACTAGAAGTTTCATAGAGTTCAAAGTTAACCAAATGATGAGGAGGTTTCTGAAGACTCAGATTCTGATGGGAGTCCTCCCAGTTCCATCCCTGAGAAAAGATCTGGGATTGGTCCCTTCCACCCCGACTGTTCAGTTTTTTCAGCTTCCTACTCTGTCCTCATTCATGGAGGCTATGTATATCAGATCCAGCCTCCCCGTGGTACCACTGTCATAGTCAGCAGCGCTTGAGACTTCACATTCAACATATTTCCTCACCCCCTCAAATCTGATGTTTTCAGATCCAGCAGACTCCTGGAGCCAGAGCGTCAGTGTGTAGGCTCCGGTGGTACAGTCACCACCGACACTTTTGGAGCCATCTCTGCTGCTCGGGGCCTTGGCAGTCATCTGCTCAGTTATGAGGTCCTCCTCAGAACCTTCAGTGGTTGGATTTGAGAAGGCTTCTAACTTTTTCAATTTGGCTGGCTCTTCTTCAGCTCCAGTGGCTGAGCTGGATTTAATGGCTGTGGAGAGGGCCTTGGCTGGACCAAGATGTCTGGTACACTCACAGACCTCAGATCCATCCAGACGTTTTCTGTAGACAGTACATTCCTCCTCTCATTCTGGTAGGCAGGGACAGATGGACCCATTCAGCTTTGAGACTACTTGACCTTTAAGTCCCTTGTCCAATTCTAATGTGTCTCCCTTGGGAGTCCCAAGGCACATTACCTAGAAAAGGACATGTAAGAGGAAGCATATTGACTCCACTCCCGAGTCGGTCACCAAAGACACTGACTTAGATGAGGGAGAAGGTTCTCCAAGATCCCCACAAAGACGTTTTCTTCTGAAACATCCTAGAGTTTATGAACCAGCATGGGAGTGGTCCACCAAAGCTCCTTATTCCAATGAATCAGTGTTTGTTGTAGCCTTTGGGTCCAGCCCATCAGTGTCTTGGGTGGCCCCACCTCCTGGACCCTTTCTTCGAACTTATCACTGAAAAAGCCTGATGTGGCAGAGCCCATCAAGAGTTTTAGCTGACCAGAAAGATAATAAGTTGTGGGACAATAGTCCCCCTGTAGATGCCATGGTGGTAGCAGCAGCCACTAAAAAGGAACTATCTGAGGAGAGTTCCTCTGTTTATCCCCCTAACATGGAGTCTAGGGCTTTGGACTGATTGGGGAAATGGACATATGCTTCAGCCACTTTCTCTAATCGTGCTTTGAATTATATCCCTCACTTGACATGTTTTAAGAGAGATTTGATTAAAGAACTTTTAAATTCTCTGAGGGATACTTTACTAGCGGATATCAAAAAAAGTGTGGAGTCTCAGTTGTTTACCTACAGTCCACCTCAAATGTAACCATGAGACTGCTTTCTAATGCAACAGTTGGTGTAGCCTGTGCAGCAGGTTCTGGCACTGCAAGGTGTTGTCATGCCTGGATGTGGCTTTTTGACTTTGTAGAAGTCTTCAGAGCATCTTTCATTAACACCTCTTATGATGGTTCCATGTTGTTTGGACTGAAGGTCAAGGAAATGCTTAATAGTAGTGAACAGAATGGTAAGACCTTGTCTGCCATTGGAATCCATTTTTCATCTCTTCAGAGATCCTTCTCCAGGAATCAAAGACGGGGAAGAAAAATAAGGTTTAAAAAATCTCAAGGTTTTTACCAGGAAACTTCTGGTCCCAGAGGCACAGATGGAGGCAGTTCCATGGGACATCACCCCAGGGGTAGAGACAGCCCACAAAATCAAGGTTTCCATGGTCCAATTACAGAGAAACCTTTCCAGCATGCCTGAATGCTTGCCCAACGGCTTTACTCTGGAAGCAGTTGGGGGACACTTCTCTTTACATTGTCTAGCCTGGCAAAATGTAACTCAAGAATCATGGGTGCTAAGGATAATTTCCAGAGGTTATACAATCCCCTTTTTAGAAATTTCAAGAGTAAAACAAATGATTGCCAACATTCCACTGAGTCAGTTGGAATCTGCAACAACAGGGGTTCACAAGTTACTGGTCAGAAGAGTCATCCATCCAGTCCCCCAAGACCAGTGAGAATTTGGAGTCTACTCAAGGTTTTTTTTGTTCCAAAAAAGACAGGGGACCTGAGACCAATTTTGGATATCAGTGAATTAAATCAATTGGTAAAACAGACAAAATTTCAGATGATCATGATACAGTCCATTCTTCCTTTACTTAGAATGGATGATTGGATCTGCTCTGTAGATGTCCAGGATACCTACTAGATCTCCAAGGCCTACTATCACATAAACATCCAGAGGCAGTCCAGGAGATTTCTCAGTTTCCAGCTGGGAGCCAATCACTTCTAATTCAGAGTGCTGCCTTTTGGTCTCACCACAGCCCAGTGTTCACTAATATAATGGCAGCAGTGACAGTCTTTCTCAGGCTTCAAGGGATCTAAGTATTCTCATAACTGGATGATTGTCTTTTAACTGCTACCACCAGGGATCTACCTCTGAAACATCAGTCATTCCTGCTTGAACTATCATCCACCCTGAGTATATCCATCAACACCAAGAAGAGCAAATTACAGCATATTCAATCCATAGAATTCATAGGTGCCACATAGACACTGTACTTCAAATAGCAAAGCTACCCTCAACATGGATCAGATCAATTAGATCAGTTGCTGTTCAAGTAGTAAATCATTCACACCCCCACCTTGACTGATATTAAGACTTCTAGGTTTAATGGCTTCTGCCATAGTGAGGGTGCCCTTAGCCAGATATAACATGATAGTTCTACAATTATTTATTTTGCATTTGTTTACTGGGAAAGTCTGACTGGGTATAGGCCCATTTTCAGCAGAGGCGTGGGGAGAAAAGCGCCATATATTTAGACTTATGAGATTTACATAATATAAGAGTACAATCTAGCATATCAGATGAAAAATGAAACAGTATAATTATAGTAAAGACACAGTTCAACAGGAGAAATGACCTATATGTCAGAGGGATATATATCACAAGGAAGGCTCCATATATTCAGGCAAGCAAAATTTCACATAATATAAGAGTATAATTTAGCATTTCAGAGTAAGAAAAAACAGCGTATTTATAGCAAAGACACAGTCTGACAGGTAATGATGTATGTCAGAGTATAATAACAATATAAGGTGCAAAACATTTGCCTAGTAGTATTAATTTCTGACATAGAGAAAAGAGTAAACATCGTACTGCAATCATCTGCTAGTTAAAGGATATGAAATAGTAAAGAAATACTGATAACCTGTTGACAGCTAATAGTAGAGCTGGCAGCTAATTAGTGGTACAGGAGAATGGGGGGGGGGGGTTAGTTGGGGTATGGACAAGGACATAGCCAGTGAGAATTTAGGTGTGCTTTAAGAGCATTTTTGAAGAGACTGCTGGAAGGGATGGTAGTTATGGCAATGGGAAGTGACTTCCAAATTTTGGATATGGAGTAGGAGAATAGTGCTTCCCCTGCAGAGTTGTTGGGTTTGGTGACTCGGAGTAGATTTTTGTTGCAGGAGTGAAGGGGTCTGGAGGATTGGTAGGGTTGGAGAAGTGTATGAAGTGAAGGAATTTTAAGAGGGTGGTTTACAGGTTTATGAGCAAAGGTAAGTTGTTAGGTGTAGGAGTTGAGGGAGCTCAAGCCAGTCTAGGTTTCTAAGGGAGACACAGTGGTGACTGCGGTGGGAGTCCCCAGATGCAAATTTTGCAGTCTTATTGTAGCAGGCTTCGAGTTTCTTTAGGTCTGATTGACGAAGATTTGCGAGTATGGGTGATGCATAGAGTAGGGTTGAGATTAGTTGGGAAGTTGCGGTAGAGATTCTGGCTGGTTTGGTTAGGTATTGTTGGTTTCTATACAAGGCACCCGTTTTTCTGTGGACTTTCTTTTATTGTGAGTGATATGTGAGTGTCAAATTTGAGTTTGTTGTCAATCTGTATATTGAGTAGCTTAGTGTGGGCTGTTGGCGAGATGGAAATGTTGCCTTTGGCAAGTATGTTGAAATGAGGGATGTTCAGGGTAGATTTTGAGGGTTGAAAGATGAGGAGTTTGGTCTTATTTGGGTTGAGGAGGAGTTGAGCATTTAATAGCCAACTTTCAACAGAAGAGAAAGATGCTTGAGTGATCTGTTGTAGTTCTGTCAGAGTTGGAGATGAGCAGATGAGAGTGGAGTCATCTGTATACTGTATGAGGGAGGCATGTTTGGTGGCAGTGTGCAGGTCATTGGTAAAAATGGAGAAAAGCAAGGGGCCAAGGATGGAGCCTTGGGGAACCCCGAGAGTAACAGGGATTCAAGGGGATAGATCGTTGTGCCAGACAACTGACTGCTGGTGGCCATATATATATAGCTGTGGAACCAACTGATGGCAGGTATGGAAAAGGAGAGGTTGGAGAGTGTAGAAGAGTAGAAGATCATGTGATGCAATATCAAAAGCCTTTGATAGGTCAAGAAATACAGCAGAGGAGAAAAGGCCATTGTTTTTATATTGGAGAATGGTGTTAGTAAAGGAGAGCAGAGCAGTTATGGTGCTATGGTGTGGTCTGAAACCATGCTGTGTGTAGGAGAGGAGATTATTGTCTAGGAGATAATTGGAGATCTGTGAGTTGATACATTTTTTGAGTATCTTGGAGAGAGGCGAGAGGATGGCAATGGGGCGGTAGCTGGAGATGTCTGTTGAGGTGCCGCCTTTGTGTAAGGGTATGATGTGGGATATTTTCCATAAGGTTGGCACATAGGACTCGTATATGGAGCAGTTGATTAATATGGAGATGGGATAAGCTAAAATATCAGCTGCTATTTTTAGGTATTCTGTGGAAAGGAAGAAGAAAGGGAGGGGTGGAGTTGGTTTGGGTGTGGGGGTGTTGATGTAGGGAAGTGCTTTTTAGTTAGGGATAGAATGGTCTCTGTAAAATGTTTGTTGAAAGAGTCAGCTATGCTACATGTGGAGAGAGGGGTGGTTGGTGGGGGGTGTTTACCTTCCATGGGCAGAGGATAGAGTTAATTGTGGACCAGAATTGCTTTGGGTTGTTTTGGGAGGAGTTTAGGGATGTCTGATAGAAAAGGGCTTTGTCTGCTTTTACTTGCTTTTTGACTTTGTTACGTAGTTCAAGGAATAGTTGCCTATCTGAGGGGTTTTTGGTTGTGTGCCATTGTTCCCATATTTTATCCCTGGATATCATAAGGTCTTTGGTGTTTTTTGTAGCCAGGGGGATTTTTTAGTTCGGATTTTGGTGCATCTTTGGGGGGGGCATGGGAGTTAAGGATGTTGAGGAAAGTGCTGTTAAAGTAGTGGACTGCTTCATCTAAGTTGATGTATTTTAGGGGTGACCAGTTTATTTTTTGTAGGGAGGTGGTGAAGGAGCTGGAGTTGAATTTAGCTTTGCAGCGAATGTGTCGATGGACAATGGGTTTGCTGCTATTTATGTGGTGTTTTAGTAGGAAGGTTGGGGAGTGGTCACTTAGGGAGTCAGGTAAGGAGCCTGCCAGGTAAGAGTGAGGATCTTTGTTGACTAGGGCCCAGTCAAGAATGGTGTGATTGTTGGGGTTTTTATTTATCCTGGTTGGGGATTGTATAAGCTGTGAGAAGCCATGGAGATCTAGGTGGAGTCCTGGGAGGTTACTATTGCAAGATAGTCAGTTGATGTTAAAGTCACCGAGTATGATGGTTTCTTGGGGTAGGGAGAGATTGGCCCAGTTTAATAGGTTTTCAAGGTGGGGGGTATATTTTGGCCTGGAGGGAAGTTACAGCCTATTAAGTTGATTGCTTTCTTAGGATTTAATTTTAGGGTAGCATAGAGGATTTCTTCCTTGTCAAGCTGGGGAGCTGACTGGGTGAGAATTTGGATATTGAGGTGATGTTTGTACATCAGTGCCATTCCTCCTCCTTTTCTGGATATTCTGTCCTTGCAGAGGATGTTATATCAATGTGGGAGTATTTCTTCACTTTTGATGTGAGGTTTAAGCCAAGATTTGGTTAGGATGAGGATGTCAGGGGAATACAGATGTATGTATGCCTGAAGGTCTTGGATTTTGTTACAGCTGCTTCTGATGTTAAGAGACATAATGAGGAGGTCTTTTGGCTTTTTATTAAGTGTGATTTGGGTGATAGGGGAGCTATTTGGAGGGGGGTTTGTGGAGAGGTTGGAGAAATTGGGGCCAGGGTTAGGGTGCATGTCTCCACTGAGAGTAAGTTTAGAGAGAATGCGGAGGATATGTTTTGTATATGCAGTGAAATGCTTGTGGTATTTTAAGAATAATTTGCATTTAGATGAGGTGCGGGCTTGGTAATTAGGTAGGTGTGGTGGAAGGAGGCATTTTGGGGTTGGAGTAGTGAAATTATGTGGTGGGAATTTGAGAGGCATAGTTGACAGAGTGCAATGAAAGTGGTTGGGAGAATTGACTGAAATGTCTTCGTAAGATGTAGTAAATGCTAGAATAGTGCAGCAAAGGATTAGAATTGTAATAGTTAGTGACATGACTGTGTTGGGATTAGGGTGTATGATAAGTAGGAAGGAGGAGTAGAGGGGTGGAGATTATGGAAGGTATGAGTTGAATGGCTGGATATTAGTGGGAGCGGTCTTTTGCTACATTAAAGTTGAGTACAGCTGGGGTGGGAGGGATTTGGGAATAGGGAGGGGAGCGGAGTGAGCAGAGCGAATGGAGCGGGCTAAAACCTTTGGCAAGGATTGCAGTGTAAGTGGTAAATATAGTCTATTTAGGCTATACTTGATTTCTGTAGCCAAATTCAAACTTTTCCACTGGCGATCTCAGAGAATTCATCCCTTTCACTACAAAATTTGACTTATGCAGATCTCCAATAACCATATTCAGTGATGGATTTCATTCGACTCAGTCACTCTGGGCAGACATTTCTCTCCTCCGATACCTAAAGCCACAATGACCATAGACACCTCCCTTCTTGGGTGGGGCAGCATTTTGAAGGGAGAACAGTCTAAGGAGTGTGCTGTCTATTAGAGGCCAACCTTCCGATCAATGTCTTGGAGTGAAGAGTGGCCCTCCTTACATTGTAGACACTTCAGGACTATCTACCCAAGGATGTGATTGCCCTTCATTCAGACATCATGTCAGCAGTTTGTTACATCAGCAAATAAGCTGGAACCAGATCACACCCTCTTTGCGAAGAAGCCATGAGAGTCTGGCAATGGGCAATGTCTTAGAACCACTTTGTAGTAGAAATGCATATACCTACAACTTCCAGCTGACAAGTTGAGCAGAACGATATCACTGTCTCATGAGTGTGTGTGAGTGGCAGCAAAGGACTTCAACCACTGGGGCAGAAATTACTGTGACCTCATCCCTCCACAACATCAGTCAGTGAGAGATGCTCTTGTCCATCCTTGGCCCCAGGACTCCTTTATGCCTTTCCCCCATTCCCTTATCCCCAAATTCATCCAGAAAGCAATGAAGTGCAAGATGAAAGTAATCCTCATTGCCCCCTTCTGGCCCTGACAGTTATGGTTCCCTTTTCTTTGGCCTCATTTGGTTCTTCCACCATGGTTGCTGCATCCCTTACCAGATCTCTTCACATATCCCTCCAGGATGCCTCTACCAGATCTACAGACCCTAAAACTAACTGCACGGTTTCTCCAATTCTGATGATTGCCAGAGATGCCAGGCTTTCTTTCCCAGTAATACGAATCATATTGTCCTCTCAAAGAAATTCATCAAAAGACTTACAAGAGCTAATGGAAACACTTTTTCATCTGGGCATCCGATAACAGTCTAGACCCTTTCTCAGCACTACTTCCAAAAATCCTAGAATACCTTTTGGAACTTTACATGTCCAGGTCAAGCTATTCAACAAGTAATATTCAATTGGTAGTCATTTCAAACTTCTGTGTAGGATTCAGCAACACTTCCATTGCTTCTCTGAAGATCTCCAAGGCATTTCTAAAGGGTACCTTCTTATGAAGGCTTCCAGTTTATGATCCAGTCCTTCCCTGGGATATCACCATTTTGTTACAGTCCTTAACTCAGAAACACTTTGAGCCTGTAGGATCCACAAATATGAAACCACTGTCTTGGAAGACTATATTTTTGGTTGCTACTACGTCTGCTAAATGAGTATCAGAACTTCAGGCATTTTCGTGTATGATGCATTCGTGTATTCCTGGTCTTTCATAAAGTTCATTGAGAGCAAACCCTTCCTTTCTTCCAACTGGCTTCTGAATCAAATTTAAAATAAACAAATTGATTTAACAATTTTCTTTCTCAGTTTCTCAAATAAAGGCGAACGTGTATTACATACATTTGATGAGCACAGACAACTCAGGTTTTGCCTTCACTGTACCAAGGCATTCAAAAAATCAGAACTAATTGTTCATATCTTTCTCCAAGAAAAAGTTGTGTCAATCTGTTTCTAGAGTTACACTTTCAAGAGATTAGCTAATTGCATTTCCTTTGTCTATGATTCACTAGGTATGCCTCTACAATCAACGCCTAAAGCGCATTCTACAAGAGCAATGGTGACTTATACAGCCTTTGCTAGACAAGTTCCTATACATGACATGGGTGCAGCAGCAGCTTGGTCCTCAACTCATAACTTTGTATCTCACTATAAATTAGATGTGCAGTTCAGGATGCGCACATCTTTGGGTTCTGCCATTCTGAGGAATATCTTTCCTTGAGACCACCCAGGTATCCATTGGGTAGCTTGGGAATCTGTTACACATGTTGAATCAGTTGAAAAAAGGTGTTGGATATGAAAGTTATGTACTCAACATTACAGTAGATCCATGTTGTCTTCTTTTCATCTGGTTCAACTCCCCTTCTGCCTTCCCCCCTACTAAAATTGTCATTCTACTTTTAAACAGAGGCCAGATCTCATGTGGACCTCGTCTGACCCCATTTTGTGTCATACACTTTGTAGTGTTTATTCCTTTCTTTTTGTACTATTGGGTAAATGGATATATATCTTTATGTAGATATACTCATAATAACTTTTTATGGTCATTCAGCAAACTTGATCTGATATGTCTCAGGCAGGATGGGGAACTATGGGTAGAGGAAGAGTCAGAGCTCTTGAATCTAAACCTTTGATATAAGGCACTGAGGTTGGACCCAGTCAGATCCAACAACCCACATGCTGAAGTAGATGAAAAGAAGACAACACAGATCTGTTGTTATGGCTGAATACATAACTTTCATTTTCTCTACATGTCCAATGTATTTCCACCAATACTAGAACCAGAGACCTAAATTTTCGCCAATAGGTAAATACTACACAGTGGAGAGGCATGCTTATAAGTCAGCACCTCCCAAACCTTTGAATAAACTTCCTGTACATGTTAGGGAGTGTGATTCACTATCCTACTTTAAACATAAATTAGTGACTGGATGGGTATCCAGAAATTTACCATGGGTTTAACTGATTTAACCCTCCTGCAGATAAGAGTTGCTGCCTGAGGGAGGGTACTGGCAAAGTGGGAATGGTCATAAAATTTGTTGACCTCAGAATACCTATAAATCTAAGAATCTAAACTGCTTTTATGGCTTACTCCCTTAGCTTATCAGGAAATCTCTGTCTACCCCATAATGATCATGAATAGCATAAAGTGGGTGTAAGAGATTAATTAATAATTAAATACAACAAAATTATAAGTAACTGGAAGTCAGTCTAGCTCCAGTGAAATGCACCTCTGTAGCAAATTCTTCCTAAAACAAGCTAATAGATAGGTGAGCCAAAGCCTGTCCTGGTACCTAGTGGGTGATAGGCAGTAAACACACACGTCTGCGCCAATTTATGGAAATTAAACATATCTCTTAGCTGTATGACGTATGTAGTGAATGCAACATCTTATTTTACTTGTGTAAATTGTTATCTTTACTGCTAGTGATCTCAGATTCTGGCTGGAAAGGGTTCTATTGACAATCTCACTTAAAAGTGATCAATAAATAAACTGTCCAGAATTTTGCAGATCATCCCTGATCTTTACTCATATTTTTGCCCTTTTCTTTGTAAAACGTTTGATTTTCTGGTAAATCACTCAGGATCATACCTCTCAACTTTCCAGAGTTTCACAGAATGTCGAGATTATCGCCTATTTTTTATCTGTTCTTCATAAAATGTGTGGTTTTCTTGTAAATCATTGAGGACATTGCCTACTAAATAATGAAATATCTGAGTCCGCAACTTCATATCCTTCAGAAAATGCACACTAAATGCAAAACCTTTAATTCTAGCAACTTTTTACATTCACAAGTGCAATATTTAAAATCTGTCGATTTTGGCCCTTTATCCCCTATCTCATTATTTTTGGGTTTGTGCAGAATTCTTAAGCAAATGTTGATAGGTATGCAGATGATTCATACTTCCATTGTTTAAAAAATGCATGTTGATGCAGATCCTGTTCTATTCATTTTTTAAATGAATAAGTAATGTTTAAAAATGGTCCCTGTTTTTGAGCCTTCATTCTTCTATTATTTTTGGCTTTCTCCAAAATTCGTGAAGGAAGAAGTTGATCAGTATGTCTCTGAAACCCTCACATAGACTTTTCCACAGCAATTGTGAGCTTGGGCAACCAGATAAAGATGATTCATCACTAAAATCATCTTTCTCCAGCTTCCTGAGACCTTGCAGTTATCTCAGAAACACCAATGTGAATGCTTTTTTGTAATTGTTACTCTGGTGGAAGTTTTAGGGCATATTGGCAGTCTGTTAAAATTGCCCCCCCCCTCCCCCGCCCTATAGTTCCAGCACCTATGAGCTGGCATACCAGACCATTTATTTATTGATCCATGTTTACAGGAGTTACGATATATAAACAACATTATTAGATTTGCACAGTTTCTCAAGTTCAGTGTCCTGTGGTTGGTTAATTCTTGTCATCCCTAAAGTAAACAAGAGTGCCCTAGACCTTCTTTTCAGACCTGTTCTACGACAATCCTTAACAGAATGTTCTACTACTCACAAATTAAAGAAACAATATGTTATTAGGTCCTATATTAGAGGTAATAGTCCCTTTTTCATGAACTTAGAAATGTGGTTTGGCAAGACAGTCTCTCCTTGGAAATTATGGATGAGATGAGTCTTTACCCATCAATACCCCAAGAGAGGTTTGAGATGTTGAAATGTTATTTGATTGGTTCCACTGTTTTTTTTTTTTTTTCAGTTCTCAAACTGAAACCATTTTATCATTTATATAGATAGTATTAGCTAAGAATTTCTTTGCGCTTGACAAGCAGATTTGTCTGCAGTTAAAAGGAATGACTTTGGGGGCCTTCATGGCACCAGCTTCTGTGAAACAATTCTTATTTGAATGTTCATATTTTAATTATGTAACTGCATTTCAGCTTTTTTGTCTTGTCAGATAATGAGGTGGATTCTAGGAATTTCCTGGCCTACCTGAACTCTAATGCATCTTTTCTTTGTTTTACTTAGAAGTGGGCTCAAGGCACTATGGTTGTATCAGACACTGGGGTTTATGGTCGATTGTAAAAGTAATCAGACCATACCAACAAGTTCACATTTACAAACATTATACATCATGTATATTGTTATGTATCTTATAATCTTAGCCACATTATATAAATTATTCAATTTCTGCTTTCTCTTAAACCTCGTTCCTCCTCCAAAACATTTTTTTGCATGTGTTGTTCCCACAATTTCCATTATTTCTGTGTAATTTACTTCTACCCTTTTCGAAAGATGGCACTCTCTGTTCTTTTATTTCTTTTACAGTATTCACTACTTCAGGTATGGCTGATTTTGATTTTGATTTCCATTTTCTAGTAATTGCTTTTTTGGCAGCCATCAGAATTAAAGTTAACAAGGCCATGTTATGTCTAGGCAATTCAGCTCTTATATCCCTGCACAAAAAGTCATTTTGCTACACTCATTTAGTCATCTTGTATTCCAGGCAGAATATTCTACACAGAATTTTTAAAGTCTGGCAACTCATTATACTCCAAAATATATGTTCCCAGTTATCTCTTTCTTCCTCATCACACTTTCAACACTTGCCATTTTCCTGAGAGTAAATTCTTTGGAATGTTCTTGGGTTATAAAATTATCTATGCAAACACTTTCAGGCAAAAATTTCTAAGCCTTCTAAATTTTGTTGCATATTTAGGAGCCATACGTATCTCCTCCTATTGCTTTTTTGTGAATTGCATATCTAATCTCTCTTCCCATTCTGTTCTGATTTCTTCTGTTTGATTCCTAGAGTTATCTTGTAATACTTTATATGCCCTACTAATTATCCCTTTTTTAACAGCAGCATCTGTTCTATATTTTATTACAAAACTCAAGCAGTGCAGATCTTTCATTTATGATTCCCTTATCCCTTTCTCTTTGTCTGTACTCTGATATCAGTCCCTGATATCAGGGACAAGGAGGTCATAGCATCCCTGTATTCTTCCCTTATGAGGCCCATTATTGAGTACAATGCCCTGTTCAGCATGTACCTCGCAAAGCACATGCAGCAGCTGGACCACAGAGGTTCCTCACTGGAGAATCCAGGGCCTCAAAAATCTTCCATACACTGATAGGCTAAAAGCCCTATCCCTCTACTTTGTTTCATACAAACTCCTCAGAGGTGACCTCTGTCTGGCATACAAGGCAATCTGGACCCCGCCTTAATGGGGCTGCTGCATATCCGAGTAACCAGCACACATGGCCTCAACCTGGTCTGTGACATCAATAGGACTTGTTGGTGGGACAGATTTGTGTCCCAGAGGCTTTACCATCTGTGGAATAGACTCCCTCTCCACTTCAAGCAGAGTACCTATCTACCCCTTTTTAAGTGCAACCTGGATAACTGGAAGGGAAATAGAAAATACATCCCTGGTATTCCACCTGTGTCCCTGTTGGACAGGGACATCAGGTGCTGATTTGTCTATACATGGTCTAAACTCTTGGCTGAGTTTATAAGGGCCTCAGGACCAATAGCCTAGTAACTTCCTATGATAGGGAAAACAATCACTAGCCTGCAGTTCAGATATCTTCTTGGCCTCTTCCCATTCTATTACCTTTCCTTCCCTAATTATTTGCTCCCAATACATTGGTTCCTTTGCCTCTTCCACTAGTAAATTCCAGCCCCCCTTGTCTGTTCTCTGTACTCCTAATTGCAGTCATGTCTATCAGCAGCATCTCCTTTTTCCATTCCCTTGCTAGCTTAGTTCTTAGTATACTTTCTGCTTCTTTATAAATATAATGTTTTTTCCCTTTTTAATTTCTCCAAATCTTTTGGATTTCTAATACCATGACAGGAATGGACCCCATTCCTAAGTCAAAGCATGATTAAAGTTCATGAAAATAGTATTGTTTCAGTCTTTGATGTCAACCAGAAATGCTCTTTGTAGCACCCGCAATGTGCCAGTAATGACTCCTTCTATAATTCGTACAGAGTTACATGTATTGGTGACATATCTAAATACGACTGTAGATTCTTTTTTATAAGACCCATTACTCCTACTACTATTGGAACTATCTAGGTATCTTTTTTCCGCATTGCTCTCATTTCTGCCTGCAAATCCTGATATTTTATGACTTTGTGTCTCTCTGTACGCAAGACACTGTAGTCACTAGGTGTGCCGATTTCATTGATCAATGCTGCTTTTGTCTTCTTTTCTTGGACCACTATATCTGGTTTTCTGGCATCTGTCTTTTGAACTGTTGGTAATGCATGATCCCATGTGATGTAGATTTAATCATTTCCTATAATGCTTTGTGGCTCATGTTTCCAGTGTTTTTCAGCTACGTCAGTACCATAATGTTTGCACAATCCCCAGTGCAACATTCTTGCCACATTATTATGCCTTTCTGTATATAGTCCTTCTGCCATTAGTATGTTGCAACCAGCAATGAGGTGTGCAACTGTTTCCAGTTCTGTTGTACAAAACTTACATTTGTCTGTTTCTTCCACATGTTCAATGGACTTTGTAAACCAATGTGTTCGTAACCCACTATCTTGTGCCACCAATATTAACCTGTCATCTCTTGGTTTGAATTCATCTCTCCTTAACCAGTCCTGCGTTCATTCCTGATCAACATGAGGTTCTTCCAGAAGGTTTCTGCACTTGCAACTATATTTATGCATTTTCCACATTTCTTGCCTTCTCATCTGGTTCTTTAGCTTATATTCTTTCATTTGTTTTTTGGTGCATTCAGTTGCTGCCTGATATTTATCTACTTCTGGTTTGATTTACATTTTTGCTTGATGCCGATATGCTTCTGCCAGCTTAAGCAGGGAAGAAATCTTAGATTTATTCTCCTCACGTTTTAAAATTTTCATTACATTTGGGTCTTGTGAAGTCAGCAGATATGTTTGGAGACCCACGATTGCAGATCTATACATGTAATCACTTTCAAGGAGGCCCATCCCTCCTTCAGAATGCGGAATATATAATCTTGGTATGCACTGATTTTTATACATCATTGTTTTCTTGGTGGTGCAGTTTTCCTGCTTTAAAGGTTGCTTTTGCACGTTTCTCAAGACCATATGACATTCTTATGTAATATGAAAAAGTTTTGACAACTTGCAGTTGTGCTTTCAGTTGCTCATCTGTTGAACTATACAGTTTTACATCATTGACAAAGGGAAGATGAGAAGTCTTTACACTTTGTTGTTTTCTAGGAGCCAAATTATAGCCATGGCCTAATCTGTTAAGTAGACAGCTTAATGGGATAAGGGCAGGGCAGAATAGCAGTGGTGACAGAGAGCCACCCTTTGAATTTTTATCTCTGGAATAATAATTTGTCCTTTATCATGGCTTAATTGCAAACTGGTCTGCCAATGTTTTATGGTCACTGTAATGTAGTCGATCAGTGTAGGGTGTATGTTATACATTTTTAAGCACTCTGTTATCCATGAATGTGGGATAGTATCAAATGCTCAATCCATGCCATACTTAAATTCTTTCCCTTTTTACAGTTCTCCACTGTGACTTTATTTAACAACAAATGATCCTTTGTTCCATATGACTTTCTTTTATTGCCCTTTTGTTCTATTGCCATAATTGAGTTTTCTACTAAATGACTATAAATTTTGTCAACATCAGTTCCAGTGTATAGTTTATACATCATTGGAAGGCAAGTTATTGGCTTATAATTTTTAGTGCAGCTTGCAGGTTCACGCTTAAGTAGGAACATTGTTTTTCCTGTTGTTAGCCAGGTTGGTATCTGTTCGGGGTGCACATATAAATAGTTCTTACTCATAACTAAATCTTCATGCAAAGATGTTAATCAGACTCAGAATCACATTTTTTGGCCAAATATGCACGCCTACAAGGAATTTGACTCCGTTTTTAGTGAGTCTCCAAGTATGAATTATATAAACAACATACATACAACTATTAAGAACAAGACAAATGAAATACATGCAACTATTAAGAACAAAAAAGTAAAAAAAAAAAAAAAAAAATATATATATATATATATATATATATATATATATATATATAGATACACACACACACACACACACACACACACACACACACACACACACACACACACACACAAAATGTGCAAAGTGCAACTCAGTGCAAGAAATACTGACATGAACTCTGAAAGAAACAAGTATTAACAATATGTAAACAATACTTTTAACCAAAAGTTAGGTACTGCATCTGGGCCTGGGGTTTTCCAGTTAGAGGCTTTTCTTAACTTTGTTTCAATCTCTCTAGCTGTTACTTCATCCCCTTTTATATTCTGTACCTTTACACATCTTATTCTTTCTTTTACTTCTTCTATTCATTTAGCATATTTGTTATGTTCCATAGGATCTTCATAGGTACTTCTCCAAAATGTAACCCTTTCTTCTTTTTTTTTTTGGGGGGGGGGTTCAATTCCTTTTACCTTGTTTCCCAACTGTCTATAAAACTTTTTGGGTCATCAATTGCTTATTTTGTACTTTTCCTTTGTATTTATCTGTGTGTCTTCTAAGTTTTTCTGCCTGTGCTGAGATTTTCAGTTTCTTATTTGCAATAGTACATGATAGGTCCTGATCTGTTCTAATACTGTGCTTTGCTTTTATCATGTCTATCTTTAAGTATTTTTGTTGATCTGTTCCCTCTTCCATACTCTTCTAACAGTGATACTTCTTGTCTTAGTTGGTTTATACTTTTCTCTACTCAATACTTCCATGATGGTATTCAAGTTCTCCCCTTTCTCTTCCTCACTACCCTGTGTTCTTGTGGTAGAAATTTATCAGTTATTAATTTAGCTGCGCAGTAATATATCCTGTTTACTTCTGTTATATCGCGTGGATCACTATGAACAATCCTAATTACTGTGTTCATTTGTTTTATCAAACCTCTGACTTTTGGAGTTTTATTGGCCTTCTGCAGTCTGTTTCTTTCATTGATCTTAATATGTCTGACTATCTCTTTTAAGTCAAGCAACTCTTGTCTTAGCTCCTTTTCTTCTAAACTGAGGGCACAATTTTTGTTTTCCATTTCCTGCGGACATTCTGTAGAAAGTTCTATTGCATCTTCTTGTGGCACATTCTCTTCGATTTCATCCTGTGCCATCCAATGCTCTGTCATATGGGAACTCACTGGCCTATTACTCCTCAACATTAGCTGCATCAGTTTCTAGTTTCCTGTTCCTTACCTTGCTGTCCAGCTTCAAGTTTACATTTATACCAGTTTCCTGTGGAAGGCTCCAACATATCTTCATATGGTACTTGACGAATTGCTTCCCATTCCAATGGTTTCCTCTTAATTTGGAAGTCCATTGCTCTAGCCTGTTGTGTTGCTTTCTGAATTAGATTTTCTACACTGAATCCTTCACTTTGGAGGTACTCTATAACCTCAGTTTCTTCTTCTTTAACTTCTCCATTACTAATCTCCTTTTCCTCTTTGTCTTCTCATTTTTTGCATTGTAAAGTTTTCCATGTCTGGATTCCTTTGCCTGTATTTCTCTTCAAATATCTTTGGTGCTGCTGTTTTTATACTGATTAGTTTTGCTTTCTCCTTTGCATAAATATTACACCATATTAAATCTCTTTTTCCTTCCCATGTCCATATTTCTTCTTGAAATGTGTACTGATCTTTCTGTTTCTCCTTACTTTGGGGATTCATTCCATCATGCTGTGATGTAACCTGTGTTAGACCTTCTACATCACATCCTTCACTCACTTCGCAGGCACTCCATAAATTCAGCTTCTATTTTTTCTTAACTTCTACTTTACTAATCTTCTTTTCTACATTCCCTCTTTGTGATATTATTTTTTTATTGTGAAATTTTCCATGTCTGGATGCCTTAGCCTGTATTTCTCTTCGAATATTTTTGGGGCTGTCTTCTTTATGTTGATTAATTTGGCTTTCACCTTTGCATAAATATTGCACCATATCTAATCTCTCTTTCTTTCCCATGTCCATATTTCTTTTTTATACTTTTCAAAAATATCTAGGTTTTGTTGTTTATATTTTCACATTTCCTCAGATGCTTCTTTTTCCAAACAGATCAAAGTTTCTTGGTCTGTATACTGTTTTTCACATATCTGTTGTGTTAATGACCGCAATTTTTTATTTGAAGCTTCTGACAGTTTTTCTTGAGGAAGTATTTTTCTTTCCTCTAATTTCTCTCTTAATCATTTTGTATATCTTGTGTCTGGAAATTCTGGGATTTTTAGATAATAGTAACAAGACATCATTTCTTTCTTATCCTCAATAGTCCACTCTATTTATGGCTGTTCTTTAACCTATCAGTTTTTGTGATTTTTTGTGGACTGCTGCTTCCTTCTACAATGGGGGGGGGGGGGCATTCACCCTTTGGCCTGGCGATATTTTGAGGATTCTACGCTGTCATTTTTCCAGTCCTGGGACCAGTGTGCCTACAGGGATTGTGCACTTTTTTATCCTGGGTCTTGTGCACCCAGCTATCTTTTTTAATTTTTGATCTTTTTCTGTCCTTGATATATGGTATGTAAATGCAGTCTATATTTCAGTGTCACCTTGGTGAGATTTTGTGAAAAAACAGGGTCCACCTCGTGAAGGTACTCACCAAGACTTGAGGATGAATTCAATGTCAGCACTACTACTCTCCTTTGCTTGCTGATTTTTCATCTTCTCCTTAAGGATCTGCATCTGCATCTAAAATCCATTTTTATTCCTTATTTCTTGAATTACCCCCTCCTGCATTATCATCATCCAGTTCTACTTTGAATTATAGCTTTCTGCTTAAGAGCCTTAACCGTAAAGCTGTAAAAAATCCACTCAGGTTAGGTAATACTAGACCTGCTGGTTCTACTGGGTGGATCAGCTTATCCCACTTGACTCTTGCCCTCTTCCCATCCCAAATAAAATCCTTCAACTCTTTATTACTTTTAGTTATAAGAATAGTAAGAGCTTGAAGAGACTTTTATGTGATGAAAAATGAACACTAGAAAATGCAAATGATAACACCCCACAACTAGGAACAAAGCCATGTACCAAATGTAACATGTGTAAACACGTTATGAATGATATAGACTTTATAGTACCAGGTTTAGATTATCGATATCAGTTTAAATTAAAAGCAACATGTGATACAACCAATGTGATTTACTTAGCGACATGCCAAAATTGTGATGCATACTATATAGGTTTGACCTCAAGAAGATTAAAGGACCGCATTTATAACCATATATATGAAATAAGAAAACAGGTTCAGACTAATGCATTAGCTAAACATATCACCAAATTTCAAGATCATACATTTAAATTTCGAGTGATAGACATAGTAAAATCTTTTAAAAAAAGGGGGGATAATATGCTACATTTGGAAAATGTTGAATTACAATGGATTTTGAGACTCAAAGCCCATCTAACACCAGGTCTTAACAGTATGGTTAGCATAAAACCTATTCTGGCTTCACGCAAATAGATCATAGTGAATTAGTCTTTTATTTGATGAATGATTACCCATGACATATTAAATTTATTAAATATGTTAAACATAGACTTTTAGATTTAAGTTGTAAGGACAAAGGATATATGTCCATACACATTATTCATGTATATATATTCTTATGAATTGTAAAATTCGATTTATATATATCTATATATTTATATATTTATTTGTCAAAAATTTTTATACATATATTTTTTATTATTAGAATTATACAAAATGAGTTGATTTATTATCAACCAAAGTCATATTTATTATCTATTATCCATAAAATATGTTATATGAATTATGACTTATATTTATATATAATTTGATATATTTTATACATAATTATTATTATTATTATTAGATTTTAGTCCCATTAGTATTATCTGGTTTTAGCCTTAGTATGAAATAAGTAATGTACATCAATTTTATTTATTTATTAATCTATATACACACCTAGTATATCTATTTTTTCTTTATGTAAAAATGTTTATAATTTTTACACTTAAAACTATACCATCTAATAAGACAGTAAATATTAAGATACATAGAAAATGAAGTGAATATCCTTACTATTATTATACTGTACCATTAATTTAGAGTTTTTATATTTGAATGAAAAAGTTTGAACATTCTATATTATATACTGTATATCGATACAAGTGCTTATATTGGTTTACATTATATCTGTCTACAAACCATACGTAGAATAATACAAACTAAACAGAAATGAATTTTATTTTATTTTAATTTATTTTAAATTAATTGATGTTATTGAGTATGTCATTGTTGTCATATATCTTTAAATGGGCTTTGAAAGCATTGCTCTTAATACTAATTGAAATTTAATTGATTTGAAAGAGTGGGAAATTAAACAATTTGAAAATTTTAATTATGCAATTAAGACCTGTATATAAAAGTGTATGACTTTTTATTGTGAATTGTAACCTGAAGAAGCATACTTGGTGTATGCGAAAGCGCTTGTTATTCGTGTAATAAACAGATTCTTATTTTATCATATCGTGGTGATACTTGGTTGGTGCTGAACTTAACTCTTTATTACTTACTATAGGCAATGTCTCATCTGGTTGAAAAAAATATACCTGACCTGTGTATAAAACTTAAGAGACTAAAAACATTTTACTGCTTGTATCTTGATATTCATATCCATTGGCAAGAGCTTCCAGTTTCTCACTTTTTGTGTTATCTTCTTTTAGTCTCTTCCCACATATTCTTAGCTGCCATAGCTGAATCCTTTTTAATCCAGACACCTACATACTTCATTTTATCATGTCCCCATAAATATGGGTATTGCTGGACCAATTCATGCAGCTTTAGCTTTTGTTTTATCTTCATTAATTTGATATCCTGAAAAAACCTGGAACTGTCTCAGAATATTCCACAACTCTGAAATGTCTTTTTCAGGTTTCATCAGGTACAAAATAATATCATCTTCAAATAAAGCTAACTTTCTTGAACACTATACCAGTTATATCCTTTAATTTGTAAGTTCCTTATTTTCTTTGCCAATGGTTTTAAATATAATGCAAATAACAAAGAGGAAAGAGAACAACCCTGCCTACTTCCTCTGTTCAGGCACAACTTATCAGAGAGGAACCCTTCCACTTTAATTTTTGCCTCCAATTCCTCATATAGTCTACTAATTAACCTTATTATTGTATCAGGACATTCAAATAGTTCCATTGCCCTATTCATAAAATCTCAGCTTACTCTGTCATGTGCTTTCTGTGCGTCAGACCCGCTGATAGCTGTATTTTCTTACATTCTGCATCCCTGTGGATAATCTTTGTTGTATTAATGTTACCAAATGTTTGCCTCCCCTCCACAAAACCAAATTGGTCCATATCTATCAATTTTGGCATCACCTTTGCCATTCTTTTAGCCTTTATAGTTATGAACATTTTATAACCATGGTTTAGAATTGAAATGGGCCTATATGAAGTTAGAGGTGAAGGGCGTTTACCGTATTTAAGTATTATAGCCACCACAGCTTTTTCCAGGATGTTGGTACCTCCTTTCCTTTTAAAATACTGTTAAACAAAACCTTCTGGATCTTTATCACTTTCTTCCCTCTTAGCTTCCAAACTTCCACTGGAATACTATCTATTCCTAGAGACTTTCCTGCAGATTGGTTATACATCACCATTTTTATCTCATCTCCCCCTATGTTAACTGTTAGTTGTTGAGCCTCATCTGTCTCTAACCTTGGCATATTGACGTTTTCAGTAAATATTTTCCATTTGTGCTTTTTCTTGATTTCCCAACTTCTCTGTTTTATACAAATTTTTTTTTATAAAATTTTCAAAATATCTCTAATACCTCTACATGATTTCTGGATGTTCTTCATCTCACATTGCTGCAGTCCTTACACTTGGGTAGTCCGCTGTCCTCGGTCGGCCCGAATATCAAAGTATAAGGCTGACGTCGGTCAGGGCGCATTTGACTGACGTAAGGACGTCAGGGTACAAATGCGCATGACCGACGTCATATCCTCAGTCTTTTTTGCCGCATGGTCCGATGCAGAAGCAGTGTTGCAAGTGCCGGTTGGCGTTCTGAGATTTTTCGATTTAGCAGTTTCAGACCGAGTTCAAAGTTGGCTAAGTACCCGTTGGGAATATTTTAGTTTTTCTTGCCTCAGTCATTTACCGGATGTCAGAAAAAGTTAATAATTGCATTTCTTGTGGGAAACAGATACCGCATAAAGATTATCATACTTTGTGTATTCCTTGCTTAGGGCCTGAGCACGACGTTGTTGGCTGTTGCTCTTGTGCTAGATTTAATAAACACACTATAAAGAGAAGGTTGGATTGTGCGAGGTTAGTCTTTGGGAAGCGGTGTAACTATAAAATGCCGTCGGATGCTCCGACGCCCGCTTCTTCAAAGAAGCGCAAGGACAAGGCAGTTAAGCCTAGGATTGAAGAACCGTCTGTACCAGACGCCGGTTCTTTAGAGGTGTCGGTGGAGCCGGTGGCTCCACCGGAGGTTTCTTTGTGTTCCCAGGGGGAGACCTTGTTATTACAGGATGTGGCCTCTCAGGAGACTAGTCAGGCTGAGGGGGCTTCTCTTGTTACTATACTCCCCTCCCTTCCTAAGGTGGCTAGGCCCTCTCCTTCTGTTTCAAAGGCTTCCCCCAGGGGCAGGCCAGGTTTAGCTTCAGTTAGTGTTACCCCTAGCTCTTCAGGTACAGTGCCCAAGAAACATATGCTTAAAATGGCAGAAGATTTGATTACTTTGATCAGGGGTTCTATGCCCCCTCCTGATAAGAGGCCTAGGGTGGAGCCTGAGCTGGGGGGTTTTGAGCAGGCTTCAGATGTTTCGGAGTCTTCGGCTGAAGACTTGCAGGAGTACTCTCCTTATTCTGATTCTGATGTGGATGATTCTACTCCTTCTGCTACTCCTCCTGAGGATTTTTCTTTTTCAGAAACTCTTCATTCCATGAGGGAGCATTTTAAGTGGGAAGGTCAGGACTTCTCTGATTCCAGAAAAAGGCTTAGGGAATTTCTGTTGTTACCCCAGCATAGGCCTTTGGCTATACCTCCTGTTTTGGATGTAGTGGAAGATGTTTTTATGGAAGCTTCTCTTAATCCTGATTCTTTGCCTCCTGCTCCTGTTAAGCGGATAGGTATTACAGGGTGCCTGAAGCTCATAAGTATCTTTTAAGAGTCCTAGGGCAGACCCAGAAACTGTTAGCCATGGGCCTAAAGGTGTTAAGGCTTCTGTTGTTAAGAATCCGGTTCCTGCAGACAAGGAGGCTAGGGCCTTGGATAGATGGGGCAAGAAAGTCTATACTTCTTCCACTCTTGCTATGAGGGCTCTGAATTGCCAGTTTCACATGTTGAAATACCAAAATTATCTCCTTTCACAATTGAAATCTAAGGTTGATGCTCTGGCAGTAGGTATTGATTGTAAGGAGTTGCAAGATTTAGTGCATGTTTCTGAACAGGTGGGTAAGCATTCTTTGCAATGTGGTTTTGATGCTGTACAGGCCTCGTCTTGGGTGGCTGCCACTGGGTCAGTTCTTCGCAGGCACGCCTGGCTGAGGGATCAGAATTTGTCTGAACATGTTAAAACAAGGATTTTAGATGCTCCTTTACAATCTGACGTGTTGTTTGGTCCTCCTGTTGAGACAGTTTTAAAGAAAATGGAAGACAAGGCTAAGTCTATGCAGACTGTTAAAGATTTTTTGCAGGTCCAGCCTCCAATGTTTAGTAGAAATTGGCCTACTAAAGGGTGGACGTATCCTTCTTATGATTCACAGTCTAGGGGTAGATCTAGACGTGGTAAGGGCAGAGCTCAGGGCTCTTTCAGGCCTAGAACAGGGAGTTCTCCTGCACAGGCTTCGGGTGAGGGCAGGGGTCAGTCCTTTCGTAAGCAGACCCAATGACCTACCTTTTCAGCTGCCAGAGCCTGCTCGTCTGGCAGCACCTTTGGGGGGACGGTTGGTACTTTTCAAAGAAAATCGGAGTTTAATTACCCAGGACAGATGGGTATTGGATATCATACACCACGGCTACAGGTTTTCTTTCCATACCTTGCCTCCTTTCAAAGGCATGCCAGATGTTCCTCCTCAACAAAGAATAGAGGTTCACAAACAGGTTTCTCTGTTGCTCCGACTAGGGGCCATACAGCCGGTCCCTCTGCCAGAAGTGGGCCTAGGATTTTATTCTCGCCTGTTCCTAGTACCAAAGAAGGGGAACACGTGGAGACCAATTTTGGATTTATCTATCCTCAACACTTATCTGGACATTCCCAAGTTCAAAATGTTGACGTTGCAGCAGCTTTTACCTCTGCTGGGCAAAGATCATTGGATGGTGACTTTGGATCTCAAGGAGGCTTACCTTCATGTTCCTATCAGACTAAGTTGCAGAAAGTATCTGCGTTTTCGAGCTGGGATTTCTCACTATCAGTTCTCTGCATTGCCCTTTGGCTTATCTACTGCGCCCAGAGTGTTCACGAAAGTTCTGGCTCCAGTGATAGCTTTCTTCAGACTAAAAGGAATACAGATCTATCCTTATTTGGACGACTGCCTAATTCTGGCTCAAGGAAGAGAAGAGCTTCTTCATCATTTGGAATATGTGATAGCAGTGCTAAGATGCCTAGGGTATTCTGTGAACGAAATAAAGTCCAGTCTAGTACCCTCTCAAGACATGTGCTTTCTGGGTGTGAGACTGAATACAGCATCCCAGATGGCCTTTTTAACCCCGGACAAACAAAAGAGTCTATCCCTTTACTTCCATCAACTATCTCTTCAGTCCGGGCTGACTGCAAGGACAGTCCTTCAAGCCTTAGGGTTCATGGCATCTTGTATTCTGGTACTTCCCAATGCCAAACTGCATATGAGGAAGCTACAATGGTATCTCAAAAATGTATGGACACAGCACTGCCAGGATCTGGACACTGTCATTCAAATAATACCTTGCATTCAAAAGGAATTTTTGTGGTGGGCTCAGGAATGTCACCTAAACAAGGGACTCTCTGTGACCCGGCCAGAGGCGAGTCAGATTTTAACGACAGATGCCTCAGACAAAGCTTGGGGAGCTCATCTAAATGGAAAGTGGATACAAAACAAGTGGCCTGTCAGACTACAACATCTACATATCAACATGAAGGAGATGTTAGCAGTCCAGGTTGCATTAATTGCTTTCAAGGAATTACTTCTTCCAGGGCAGGTGTTGATTCTAACAGACAACACAACTGTCATGTGGTACATCAACAAGCAAGGGGGAACACATTCTTATCCTCTATGCAGGCAAGCAATGATTTTGTGGGAGACTGCTCTCAGTTTACAGCTCAATCTTCAGGCAAGGTTTCTGCCAGGAGCACAGAACTCCTTAGCAGATGTGTTGAGCAGACAATTATGGATCCCCACAGTGGAAATTGGATCCTCATGTATTTCAGAAATTGACAGTGTCATGGAGAACTCCAGACATAGATCTGTTCGCTTCTCCACTAAACCATCAGCTGCCAAAGTTTTGCACAAAAAGGTTTCATCCCACAGCTTGGAGAGTGGATGCTCTTTCTTTCAATTGGAGCAATCTTCATGTGTATGCCTTTCCACCTCTGCCTCTCCTCCTAAAGGTACTTCTAAAGGTCAGACAGGACAAGCCAAGGATGATTTTAATAGCTCCGGATTGGCCTCGACAACACTGGTACCCATTACTGAGGAGTCTGGTACGGAAGCCTCCATGGCCTTTGCCTTAGATTCCACACCTGTTGTCGCAGGAGGACAGCCATTTGCTAAATGTCAAGCTTCACTCTCTGCACCTAACAGCCTGGCATATTCTGTTTTGAACCATAGTGGGCCTCCACTTCCTCAGCAAGTTTTAAATGTTATTTTGGAAGCTAGGAGGCCTAGTACAAGGAAAGTGTACGCAGACAAATGGAAGAGATTTTTGTTTTGGAGTGCAGCAAAAGATTTTGATGTTTCTGAGCCTAATTTGTGTGTGGCTCTTCAATATCTTACTGAGTTGCTAGACAAAGGTTTGTCTTTCTCTTCTATTAAAGTTCATGCTGCAGCAATTTCAGCTCACTATGATTGCAACCCACCATTGTTTTCTCATCCTTTGTTCAAGCAATTTCTTAGAGGGGCAAAGAATATAAGACCCCCCACGAAGAGCTCCTATTCCTGCTTGGGATCTCAATTTTGTGTTGGAGAAACTCACTCTACAACCTTTTGAGCCTGCAGCTACTGCTGAGTTGAAATATTTATCATGGAAGACTGCTTTTTTGTTGGCCATTACCTCTGCAAGAAGGGTTTCTGAATTACAGGCCCTTATGGCGGTTGAGCCTTTCTTGATTTTCCATAAGGATAGGGTATCATTACGTACTAATCCTTCCTTTATGCCTAAGGTGGTTTCTAGTGTGGCTTTAAACCAAACTATTCATTTTCCTACGTTTTATGCAAATCCCCAAAATAAAGGGGAAAAGATTTTGCACACTTTAGATGTCCACAGGCAGTTGCGTTATTATTTGGACAGAACTAAAAGTTTCAGGCAGTCTCAGCAGTTGTTTGTTTCTTTTGCTTTGAGTTCTCAGGGCAAGCCTGTATCAAAACAAACTATTTCTAAGTGGATTGGGTTTTGCATTGCTTTCTGTTATTCCCATCATGGCAAGGAGATTCCAGCTGGGATTAGGCCTCATTCCACTAGGGCTACTGCCACTTCAACAGCTTTTTTGAGGGGAGTGGCAACCAAGGATATTTTGGAGGCAGCTACTTGGAGTTCTGTGCATACTTTCTCTAAGCATTATCACCTGCCACTTTACTCTAAGTCCAGGGCTGGTTTTGCCACTGCTGTTTTGCAGGGCATTTTGGCAGCTCCTGCTTCCTTGTAGTTGGCCATCCTCCCTTATCTCTGCTTTGGGATTCTACCCAAGTGTAAGGACTGCAGCAATGTGAGATGAAGAACATAGTACAGTTTTGTACCTACCATAAATGTAGATGTTCGAAGATCTACATTGCTGCAGTCCAATTTACCCTCCCTCCTTCCCCTCTGTAGTTAGAGGTGGTTGTGTGGGTTGGGTTGTACATTTTGTGTATATTGTATATGTTGTACATATAGTTAGTGCAAGGGTGGTTGGTTGGTTGTTTGCTGTCTTTTGGTTTTGACCTTTATTTTTAGGGTCTTCTGACATCTGGGGCAAGAAAAGACTGAGGATATGACGTCGGTCATGCGCATTTGTACCCTGACGTCCTTACGTCAGTCAAATGCGCCCTGACCGACGTCAGCCTTATACTTTGATATTCGGGCCGACCGAGGACAGCGGACTACCCAAGTGTAAGGACTGCAGCAATGTAGATCTTCGAACATCTACATTTATGGTAGGTACAAAACTGTACTTTATTTTTCTTCTTATAGGCTTCCTAAGTTTGGCAAAACCATTTCTACTTTCTGTTGCCTAAGTAATTCTGCCAAAAATGTTTGTGCTTTAGAGTTATTATTAAAAACAGTTGTTTAACAACAATTTTTCTAAACTCATGCATGTCATCCAGGTAGTCCCTTAATTTCTCTTTAGTACCCTGCAATTGTGCCTCTTCTTGTTCTGTGAGATTCCCCTTATTTTGTAATACTTTAACTTTTGTCAGCCCCCCCCAAATAATCTGTTTTTACTTTTTAACCAGATCTCTTTTTCTTTTATTTTTACCCTAGTTTTAAACTCCATTTTCATTTTATCACACTCACTAAATACAACTACTAGAGTACTTACTATATTCCATAATAATGGCTGGATAATTTTTACTACTCATTCCTTTAATTCCTCACTTTTTAACAGGTAGGTGGGAAAACACCAGTGTATCAACTTTACTTTATTATCCTGCATTTTTAATTTAGCAATTTTTGAGCATGATCTGAAATGGGTCTACTTTATTTAAGCGAAAACGCGTTACGTCGAACACCACTCCATCGACACATACCGTGAAATAATCGAATGCACAAAACCACAAAATTACCGCGAAATTCAAAATGTGGAAGTGTTTTGGTTGGCCCGTCTGTGCTACAGATCCGTAAGGTAAGTGTGCAATAGTTACGGACATTAGGGTTAGGATTAGGGTACGGGTTAAGGTAAGTGCATAGATAGGTAATGTAATATGGGTAATGTATTTAACATTTAGTGTAGGGTTTGAGGTAGAGGTATGGTTAGCGTAGGTGTGTGGTTTATTTATTTTGTTTGGGTATAGCTCTGTAGGGTAAGTGTGCGGTAGTTAGGGACCTTAGGGTTAGGGAGGGGTTAAGGATAGTGCATAGATAATGGTGTATGTGGGGTTTAGTGTAGGGTTAGAAGTAGGGTTTTGGTTGGTGTATATTTTTGGTTTATTTATTTTGTTTGGGTGGGTAGTATGTTTTGGGCGGTGGGTTGGCCAAGTATGACAATTCTGTATTTTGAGTTTTGTGGTTTCGTGCGTTCGATTATTTCGTGGTTCACTGTATATGTGTCAATGGAGTGGTGTTCGATGTAATGCGTTTTTGTTTAAATAAAGTAGACCCATCTGAAACAGTTATTAGATGTGCATCAAAGTTCTCAATTAAATGGACATGCTACTCTGAAACCAGTTGGCATAATGGTTAAGGTCTTCACCTCCCATGCACAAGATACAAGGTTCGATCCTGACCTCCGACCAATGCCTGTTTGGAGTTTGCACGTTCTCCCTGTGTCTCCATGGGGTTTCTCCCATGTCTGAAAAACATGCTGAGTGTTTCCATCTCAAACTCACCAATGAATGGAGCTGTGGGTAGCAGCACAGACTCTACATAGTACCCTATAGAGGGAAGAGTTGTACAGACCAACTGCTTTGGGCATCTACTGTGGTGCACAGTATCTTCAAGATAGGAGAACATGAATCACACACTGTGCGTCATGGCAGGGTTAGTCACTCAGTGGTATAAAATATGGCTCTAGGTGATTCAGTCATGTTGACTATCATCACCAAAATGGGCATGGCTAGTTACAGGTGATAACTGGGTTGAGGATCCAGCCTACTCTGACCCACGCCAGGGACCCTTGCTAATTGTGTGAGGGGTATATGTACCCCTGTTGGCCAGTGTGTGCCCACCATAAAACCCAACAGCCCTGGGTCAGTAAGCTACTGGCCGGCCGGTGTCTAGTTGCCAAGCCTGGATTACCTGGGATAGCTCTGTTTAGCGAAAGCTGGACATAAAACCAACCAACCTGCCAAACACGAACTGAGAATTGCTATGCTTAATGTAGGTTCACTGACCGGATGCAGCTTGGAAGTGGCTGACATGATGATACGGAGGAGGCTGGACATCCTATGTATCCAGGAGACAAGATGGAAGGGCAGTGCAGCAAAGCCACTTGGCTTGGGATCCAGACTCTACTATTCAGGTGGGGGAAAGGCTAGAAATGATGTAGGAATTGTGGTGAGAGAGAGGCTTCAGAAGGCAGTGAGGAATATCATCAGAATTAATAACAGACTCATGGCAATCAGACTTCAGTGTAATGATAGGGCAGTATTCATAATCTCAGCCTATGCCCCACAGCAAGGTTGTGATAGTGAGGAAAAGAGTGGATTCAGACAGCAGTTGCAGGGCCTACTAGATAAAGCAGGACAGCATGAATTGGTGTTGATAATGGGTGACTTGAATGCACATATCGGGACAGACGTAACAGGACATGAGGAATGCCTGGGTCCACATGGGTGGGGCAACAGTAATAAAGAAGGAGAAGCCATTCTATATTTCTGTCTGGCAAATGGCTTGATAGTAGCCAACACATGGTTCAGAAAGAGAGACAGTCACAAGATCACGTACAATAGTAGCCAACATGCAACTCAGGTAGACTTCCTCCTAGTAAGGAAAAGGCACTGGGGTAGACTCCATGGTTGCAAAGTCATCTCCAGTGAAAGTCAGCCCACAGCATAAAGCACTAGGTGGCACAATCAGCAGCAAGGACTGATCAGAGAAGAATCTAAGGTCAACAGTCACCAGGCTGAAGACCTGGAAGTTGACTGGAGAGAAAGTACAACAGTGCAAGGAATTACACAGGGGCCTAGCACCCCAGGAAGAGAAAGAAATAGGTGGAGTTGAACAAGAATGGCAGCGCCTAAAAATAGCATGTGTTAGGACTATAGAAAAGATATGTGGCCAAGTCAGGTATGAAAATAAGGTACATAAGGAAAGCTGGTGGTGGAATGCGGAAGTCCAGGAAGACATCAAAAGAAAGAAGGAGTGCAGGAAGAAGTGGGAGATAGAAAAGACTGACCAGGCTAGGAAGGACTACTGGCTGGCTAACAAAAAAGTTAAGAAAGAATTTGCAGTAGCAAAGAATAGGGCATCAGAGGCACTCTACCAACGTCTGGAAAGTGACTAAGCAAGTGGCACAAAGAAATTATGTCAGGTTGCAAGGCAAAGACAGAAAGATAAAGAAGATAGTCAGACGCCCTTCATAAGGGATGCCAGCAACAACCTGCTCACCAGTTCACAGGACATCAAGGGTAGATGGAAGGAGTATTTTCGGCAGCTTCTGAATGAAGAAAATCCCACAGAAGCTGTACTGACCCAGAAACAGCCTATGATGAGAGAAGAAAAGGAACACACTCTAGAAGAAGTAAGAACAGCACTAAGGAAAATGAAGTTAGCGAAAGCACCAGGCTCAGATGAGATTACAGCAGATATTATAAAGACGCTGTGTGAGATAGGGGAGAAATGGCTCCTGAGAGTAATAATAGCAGCATGGAGAGAAAGGCGTATTCCAGATGACTGGAGAATAAGCATACTTATGCCAGTGTATAAGAACAAAGGGAACATCCACAACTATGGGCAGTACAGAGGCATCAAACTCCTTTCATATTGCATGAAAGTTCTGGAGCAGGGGATTGATAAATAGATATGCAGAGTAGTAGAATATAAGATGGGAGATGAGCAGTTCAGATTCAGATCAGGATGCAGCACAATTGAGCCAATGTTTGCAGTAAGACAGATACTTGAGAAGAAGCTAGAGATGAGGGGAGAGTTCAAATGGGCATTCATAGACTTGGAGAAAGAATATGACAAGGTCCCAAGAAAGCTGATCTGGGCAGTACTACAGTGGTTTGAAGTCCCAGAAACATTGGTAGAATTAGTGCAGGCTATGTATAAGGACCCAGTGACTCAAATCCAAACAGTGTTCAGCCTCACAGAGGGTTTCCCAGTAGTAGTGGGTGTACACAGCTCTGAGCCCACTGCTGTTCATACTGGTGATAGACTACATTAGCAAACAGGTTGGAGGGGACAGATCAACAAAGTTGCTGTATGCAGATGATGTGGTATTGAAGGCAGACTCTGAGCTAAAACTTCAGCAAAGGATAGGAGAATGGAACGCAAAACTGAAGGCACATGGGATGAAACTAAGCACAGATGAGACTGTGGTAATGGCAACACATTGGGGAAATCAGAAGAAGCTGAGAATAGAGATAGAAGGGAAGATAGTGGAACAGGTAAACAGCTTTAAGTATCTGAGAGGGGTGGGTGAGGAGAAGGGTAGTCTGAATGAAGAGGTCAAAGCTAGAGTCAGAGGTGCTGCAGCCAACTGGGATAGAATTTCAGATGTAGTCTATGACAGAAGAATGCCAAAGAAACTGAAAAGTAAGGTGTACAAGACAGTGGTGCAACCAGTACTTCTGTATGGTACAGAAATCTGGGCAGTAAAGACAGAATAGTTGAAGAAGCTAGAGGTGATGTAAATGAAGTGCCTGAGAAGGGTTTTAGGATGCACACTGTGGGACAGGCGAAGAAATGAGGACGTAAGAGCAGAAGCCAGAGTAGCTCCAATTGCAGAAAAGATCCAAGAGAACAGACTACAGTGGTTTGGACATGTACAGAAAAGCAGAAGACAATCTGGTGAGGAAGATTTGGGACAGACAGGAAGAAGGTAAGAGGAAGCAGGGACATCCAGCAAAGAGGTGGATGGATTATGTGAAAGAAGATCTGTGACAGTCAGGCATGAGTGTTGAAGAAGGCAGGAGTGTGGCACTGAATCGAGAGAGCTGGCAACACAATACCCTGACCCCAAGTAGAAAAAAATGTGAAAAGGGGATGATGATGATGATGATGATGATGATAATGCTCCTTTGAAATAAAATTTCTGTCACGTCTAGGCAAGTTATTGCACCTTAGGGAATAATATGTAAGTTCTCTCTGAGTTTCTGCTACTGATTTCATATCTTTAAGGACAAACATTTTCATAAATTGCTTCAGAAATTTAACCACTTTTGTTATATTTTGCCTTTTAGGCCCCCTCCCAGATACAGCCTCATTGTTGCAAATCATATTTCAGTCTCTACCTATAGGTAATATTCCCTGCTGAAAGCTGATTATTTCTCCCAATTTTTTAAGCTTCAAAATAGCACTCTTACTACTACAAATATGCCGCTATTATCTTCTTTTCCCTCTTCTATCACAGCTAGAGTACCACTAGCAATTAATATAAGTACTCCAATCTTCCTTTGTCTCTGCTATTCTACATAATATCTAGCCTGGAATCCTTTCCTTATCAAGTTCACATGCTCATTTCTTTCCAAATATGTCTCATGTAACATTGGTATTTGCACTCTACATTTCTTAATATAATTAAGTATTCTTTCCTTTTTGTCTATACCTGTGAGGTCATTCACATTCCAAGATAATATAGAAGGTGCTGGCATTATGGTAAGAAAACATTATTTTCACCTGTTATATATGGCAGCTTTTTTAAATGTCTATTGCCAGCTTTTGTGATACGTTCATCCATTAATGTTTGGCAGATTAATCTTTTATACATTTTTTCTTATCACCAACATTGGAACCTATGTCAAACTTCACAAGACTTTCTATTTTAATAAAAACCCTTAAAAACACTCTAGAACACCCCCAAGAACATACTAACTTAATACAAACACACATAGCTGTGTACATCTTAAAATAATGAAGTTTAACCCTCCTAATATGAACATTTGTGCCAAATAGTTAGCTGCTAACATAGGCTCTAATTAACTGTAAACTGAGGTTATCCATGCTAATATCAAGATGTGAGAGTGTTCGATCTCGCCGTTTGTTCTTACACCTGGGTTCGGAGCCGATCCTCGGCTCCGTGTCGGCCGCTTGCAAGCTCTGCATCGAGAAGAAGCTCGAGACTAACCTAACTCCCACAATCCCCCTCTGCCTTTACCTCAGATCTAGTTTGCCGCTGCAGCGTTCGCATCACTTGATCGAGCTCGAGCACCTAAAGCTAAGATTTAAACTTGTTTCTTGTATTTTTGAAGTTGGAATTTCTCTAAATCTTTGTATATTGACTGTGTGTGAGAGTGATATTGTCTCGAGGTTTTTCTCGGTTCCAGTTAAGTTATTTTAACTTTGTTAGAGTTTCCTCGGGCCTATCCCTCCCTTCAGGATTTGACTACCGGATAGACACTACTACTGGATTTGACATTTTTACCGGATTGGACATTATTACTGGACTTTACTGTTATTGTTTGCTATACCCATTTTAGCTTTTTAAGATGTCTGAAAAGGCTAAGTCTGGGTTCAAGCATTGCCAGTGTGGCCAAAAGATGTCAGTTACTGACAATCATAGTTCCTGCGTCTACTGTCTTGGCCCTCTCCACCTGCAAGAAGACTGTTCTATTTGTCATTCTTTCAGTGGGAGGGTCATGACAGATAGGCGCAGGAAACTCATGGATAGGGGTTTGTTAAAACCTACCTTTCAAGAGGCTCTGGATGCTTCAGACCAGGCATCCAAATCCTCGAAGGAATCGAAGATGTCGGAGCCCAGGTCATCGGCTCCGAGCTCTTCAGTTAAGGTTCGATCACCGGTTCCACAGACTTTGGGACCGAGTGTTCAACTGTTATCAGTTTCTGAGCCTCGAGTCTTGGAACCGGTGACGGAGCTCCCTCCCCCGACACTGTTGAGGTCGGCTCCGTCTTCGATTCCTTCGACGCGTTCTTCCAGGGCCCCTCTCCGACACCGATGTAGACCGCGTGGTGCAGAAGTTAATGGAGAATACGGCCTTATCCAAACTCATCTCGGTCTCCTCTCAGTTGGTGTCGAGACTCGAAGGCCTTCCCCTATCTCCATCTGTTCCTCCTCCGAGACCTGTCCAGTCTTCGGAGCCGGAAGAAGCTGATCTCCTGATTGTGGAGCCCTCGGTGCCAGAACCGTCCTTTTCTCGGTCGGCTCCGTTCACCTCGACTCCGTCGGATCCGGTACCAGAGTCTCGGAGCCGAAGATCCATCCTTAGTTCCGGGACCGAGAGTCGGACCGATGTTTCGGTTCCGACACTCCCTCTCGGGGCCTCGGCTCGGATCGACTCGGTTCCGTTCTCGGAGTCGATACCTTCGGTGCCTGTTTCGGGGATTCTTCCCATTTCTTCGGAACCGGGAGATACCTCGACTCGGGATCCAGGGGCCTTCGATCTCATGAGGAAGGTGTTGTCTACCCAGACAACCACATCAGCAGAAACAGCTTCTCCTCCCCATAAAGGACCGTTATCCTCCTCTGCACCCACGGGTACATCTAAGCGTCGAGCACCTGTGTCTCAGCCACCCCTGGAGGGTGCCCCCTCTTCCTCGGAGGCTTCTTCGGATGCTCCCCCCGAAGAAGTCCCTAGGAAAAGATTGTGTAAGAGGAGACACTTAGATTCTCCACAAGAGTCTTTGACATCGGACACTGACTTGGATGAGTCAGAAGGGTCCCCAAAGTCACCCTCAGAAGATGTCTCTTTTTCTGACATCTTGGAGATCCTGAAGCAGAGAGGTGATTGGCAATCCCTCCCCCCTTCTGAGGATGAGTCAGTGCTGCTGAAGGCATTTGGTGCTCGCCCTTCCTCCTCCTGGGTCACTCCGCCCTTCGATGAGTTAATGGAGCTGATTGCTCGAAGGGCATGGGAGACTCCTGACACGGTGGAGCCAGTCCCTAGAAAGCCTAATAAGTATATTACTGCACCCCAAGAAAAGGCTTTTCTAACAAAGGGAGTTCCAGTGGACGCTATGGTGGTGGCAGCGGCCACGAAAAAGGAGATGTCGGAATCTTCCTCATCTGTCCATCCCCCTAAGAAAGATTCTAGGACTATGGACAGGTACGGGAAGCGCATTTTTAGTTCAGCGGCTTTTTCTATGCGATCCCTGAACTATTTGACCCACTTCACACGACTACAGAGGATCTAATCAAAGAGTTGGGATATACCCTCCAGGGTACTACAGATGCTGCTGTTTCAGAGAAAGTTACAGCACATCTCAATACCCTTACATCCATTGTAAACTCATCCATGAGGCTGATCTCATACGCAGCCGAAGGATCGAGTAGGGCAGCAGCTTCAGCGATTGCTCTTCGTAGACAATCCTGGATGCGCTTATGTTCATTTGGAAGCCTTCAAGTCTTCCTTTACTAACGCCCCATTTGACGGTGCCACTCTCTTTGGCCCCAAAGTAAAGGAGACCCTTACCGGTGTGAACAGGAGGGAAAGACTCTGTCTGCTGTCGGAGTCCGTTTTCCACACCATCCAGCCCGTGCCCCAAAGGACAACGCGGTGCAAAACTGTGGTTTCAAAGACCCCAAGGATCTTTCCCAGGCACACAGGGTGATGCCCCCTCTAGAGGCAGAGGAGGGGGCAGAGGTGGAAGACGCCGCCCCGGCGGCAGAGGGGGTCCGCAAAACCAAGGTGACAGGGATACACCCCCTGGAAAACCTTTCCAGCACTCCTGAGAGGAGGCCCGACTGTCCTGCTCTGGAGGCAGTCGGGGGTCGCTTAGCTTTATACCCTCAGGCCTGGCAAAATCTTACATCAGAAAAATGGGTAAAAAGCGTTGTTACCAGAGGCTACAGAATACCCTTCCTACTGCCCCCCATTCCAATGAAAAGACTCCCAGATGTGCCGCTCCATCTGCGAGATCCTGCAGCTATAGAAATTTCAAAGCTGCTAGAAAAAAGAGTCATCCAACCAGTCCCAGCGGACCAAAGAGGATTCGGAACTTACTCAAGTTTCTTTTTAGTTCCAAAGAAGACAGGGGACTGGAGGCCGATTCTGGACCTAAGCAACCTCAATACCTTCGTCAAGAAAGAAAAGTTCCGAATGGTCACGCTTCAATCGATCCTTCCATTTTTACAGAAGGACGACTGGATGTGCTCAATAGATCTAAAGGACGCGTACTACCACATCAAAATGGCCAGGGCGTCCAGGGATCACTTGCGCTTCCGGCTGGGAGCCAGCCACTTTCAGTTTCGAGCCCTGCCCTTTGGTCTGACCTCAGCCCCAAGGGTTTTCACCAAATGCATGGCAGTGGTGGCGTCTCACCTGAGACGCCTGGGATTCCAGGTGTTTCCGTATCTGGACGACTGGCTCCTGTCTGCCACCACCCAGTGTCAACTGATACAGGCCAGGGATTACACACTACAGCTTTGTATTCACCTCGGAATTTCCGTAAATTTCGAAAAATCTTCACTACAGCCATCACAGCATATCTTATTCATAGGAGCAGAATTGGATACGCATCATTTAATTCTAAGACTTCCCCCAGAAAGGATAGCCTCACTACAAAGCCACATAACTCTTCTTCTGTCATCCAGGAAATCCCCAGCAAAACTGGTTCTGAAGGTTTTGGGTCTCATGGCAATTGCGATACCATTGGGAAGACTGCACATGAGAGTTCTGCAATGGCTACTGTTTGCACAATGGTCGTTCCAACAACTTCCTCTGACACACAAAATTCTGATCACGAACACATGCAAATCACACCTAGCCTGGTGGCTTCAAACTTGCAACCTTTCCAGTGGAAGACCATTTGTGCTACCCCGACAGCTACGGTGACCACGGACGCTTCCCTGATAGGGTGGGGGGGCATCTTTCAGGGACAGACAGTCCAAGGCGAATGGACCGAGTTAGAGTACAATCTGCACATCAATGTTCTAGAGTTGAGGGCAGTGTTTCTAGCGTTGCAACACTTTGCTCCCCTTCTTCCTCTAGGGACTATTGCAGTACAGACGGACAACATGTCCGTAGTCTGGTACATAAACAAGCAAGGGGGAACCAAGTCTTATCAACTATGCAGAGAGGCCATGAGAATCTGGCAATGGGCGGAGTCCACAGGTCGCTTTCTGATAGCAACGCATATCCCGGGGTCATCCAACGTCATAGCCAACAGGCTGAGCAGAGCAATCCTGTTGCCTCACGAGTGGTCCCTCAAACAGTCAGTTGCGAAGCAGATTTTTCGCAAGTTGGGCCAGCCTTCCTGCGATCTTTTTGCGTCTCCAATGAACGCCAAATGCAGGAGCTACTTTGCCCTATTACCCCCTCCAGGGGAAGTCCCCAGGGACGTGCTGGTTCACGATTGGCCCCCGGGTCTCCTGTACGCTTTTCCTCCTTTTCCCCTGATTGCAAAGTTTCTTCAGAAAGCCAACAACTTGCAAAGGAAGATAATCCTCATTGCCCCATTCTGGCCTCGTCAAATTTGGTTCCCCTTTCTTCTGGCACATCGCATTTGGGGACCCTGGATGCTGGACCTGGAACCAGATCTACTGACACACTCGTCAGGGGCTCCCCACCCCTCGCTCTTGTCACTCCACCTAGCAGCTTGGCTGCTCTGCTTCCCTACTTAGCCAGGTCTGATCTTCTCTCAACTGCAGTTCAGAATATACTAATAGCTTCTCATAAAGCTTCCACTACAAAGACCTACACTAGTAAATGGAAGCGTTTTGTGTTCTGGGCAAATACACAGCATTTGGACCCTGTTATAGCTCCTTTAAACAAGATCTTGGAGTTTTTGACAGAATTGTTTCACCAAGGAGCTTCTCCAGCCACTTTAAGGGTGCAATTGGCTGCCATTTCCAACTTTCATGTGGAAGAATGTGGGGCACCTGTTATGGCTCACAGACTTTGTAAGGCATTTTTGAAAGGATCTTTCCATATCAGACCACCAGTTAGAACTCCAACATCTCCTTGGAATCTAAATCTCTTATTATCTAAGTTGATGCTACCTCCATTTGAGCCAGCCTCCTCTTGTTCATTGAAGTATTTGTCGTGGAAGACCCTCTTTTTGGTAGCCATTACATCCGCTAGGCGAGTGTTTGAGCTTCAGGCTCTTTCCATTAAACACCCTTATCTGATATTTCATTCTGACAGAGTATCTCTTCGCACTAATCCATCCTTTCTCCCCAAAGTCTGCTCTATTAATAACATTAATCAATCCATTGAACTGCCTACCTTTTTCAAAAATCACTCCAATAAGTTGGAGTATATGTTACACAAGTTGGATGTTCATAGACAACTTAGATTTTACTTGGATAGAACAAAGGATCACAGGAAATCTGATCAATTTTTGTAGCTTTTGCTGATAGCAGGAAAGGTGTAGCAGTTACTAAACGAACCCTTTCCAAATGGCTAACTGATTGCATTATATTCGTTCATGATTCTTCAGAACAAACTTTACCTGGCAAACCCAAGGGGCACTCTACAAGATCAGTTTCTACATCCCTGGCTCATGCAGCTCGCCTACCATTAGACACTATTTGTGCAGCTGCCACTTGGTCTAAACCACATACATTCATTTCTCATTACAAGGTAGACAGGGTTTCTAGGGACAGGGCAACCTTTGGTTCCACTGTGCTCAAGAACGTTCTCCCGTGAGTTCCTCAGGAACATGGAGCTAGGGACGCTACCCAGGTGTAAGAACAAACGGCGAGATCGAACACTCTCACATTTAGAAGTTATGTCCTTACCATAACGTTCCATGTGGAGTGTTCATCTCGCCTTTGTTCTTACATTCCCACCCTCCCACCCTCAGGAAGAACGTGCAGTTTGGTGCCTGGTCTGGATTATTTGGCTTCTGCTTTGCAGTGGTTGTATATATGTATATCTTGTATATATATATGGATAAGTGCTTGTACAGTATGTTGTTTGTTTTTTTGCACGAATATGCTCTCTCTCTGACTCCTGGTTTGCTTGCAAACTAGATCTGAGGTAAAGGCAGAGGGGGATTGTGGGAGTTAGGTTAGTCTCGAGCTTCTTCTCGATGCAGAGCTTGCAAGCGGCCGACACGGAGCCGAGGATCGGCTCCGAACCCAGGTGTAAGAACAAAGGCGAGATGAACACTCCACATGGAACATTATGGTAAGGACATAACTTCTAATTATTGCCTGTGATTCTACTTACACTAATTGGTGTCTGTTCTTTTTTATCTTTATTACTAGTCCATATAAAAACTGCTTGCATACTGTCAGAAATCATTATCTTTTAGCCCAGTGCCCTGTCTTTTTTGTCCTATTATCAGCTTGTCTCCATAAAAAAGTAAGATCAAAAAGAAAAATGTAGTCCTCTATTGCAGCCTGAAAGGCAAGCTGAAACATGTATTGCTAAAGAAAAATTTTCACTAGTTTGTGTTCTCATATTTACTTGAATCCACTAAAACTTGTTATTTGATTAAGCTAAGAGTCTTAATCCAGACATTCACCTATGCCAAAGTAAGAGAAAATGTATCAGTTCTACATATATTATTATCTGTGCACTTTTACAACCCATTCCCCACCTCAACAGCCCAAGGTTACAGCCTATTAACTTAAACATGCTTTTGCCTAGCCTTTCTTAACATTTTGCATTGTAATACCTACATTTCTTAATACCAAAAAAGACTAGAATAGGAGGAAAAAGGGCTTCTGGTTACCTTAGTAAATGTTATCACATACAAGAACAACTAAAATACTTTAATATAAAATATGCAATTTATATTTTGAAATTTCTTAGAAATAATGTTAAGAAAAATTTTTTTTACTTAGTTACCTTTTTACTTCTTCCTTCCCTACCCTCAGACTTCTTTTAAACATTAATGACATGAAGTGATTCAAATGCTTTTCAGTTTTTTACAAGTTTAACAAATTCAGCAGAAGTCTGCTCCTTCCACTTATTCTTATACAGCCATTTCACAATTGTGATTGATTCTTTACAGTCTCTCATTTATTCATTAATTTCCGAGGTTGCTGGTCTTCTTCCTGTTCATTTCCATCTCCCATCTCCAAAGTCTGGTTCAGTTCCATGGTATTCTTGATTCTTGTGGTCAACTCCTATGCTCTTCTGTGTCTCCCAAGCACGTTCCTTTGGAACAGTGGAAAAGGTTTCACTGATAAAGTCTCTCTGTTTACTGTATTATCAAAATTCCCCTTGTTTGATGTTTAACTTTTTGTTGCATCAAAAGATGACTTTGATCCTCTAGGAAAAAATATTCTGAAGACAGCTGGGTACAGCAGCTTGAATCTCACACATGCCTCTTGACATTCCGATTACTGGAATTAATTTTTTCTCTTCTGTCTTTTGTACAGTGAATAATCATTTTTTATCCTCTGCTGTTTCCAACTTTTAATACTTTGCTCTTTGCCAGTTTTATCAGGATTGAATTTTTCTGCTGGTAGGTTTGCATCTTTACTAGTAAAGGTATTGGCTGCTTTTTCTTGTCAAGATTTGGAGCATACATACAGTGTGCCCTTTCAGTTAACAGTTCCTCTGTTAAATCCCAGTCCAGTTGCTCATCTGTGCCTTCATAAAATTAATACATTTGGTTTCTTCTAGTTTCTCTGCTGCATTAGATAATCTCAGATTTTTCTCATGTGCTCTGTGTTCTAATTCTACATTTTTTTGAAACATCTCTTCTTGAGCAGTCTCATACCTGGCCAACCTTTTCTTCATTTCAACTTCTAATTTTTGTAGTTTTAGCAGCTTATCTGAACATCTGTTTAAAGCTGCTTCCATTTTTTGCAGACTTTTCTAGTTGAGTTGATATACTCATTATACTCATTCAGTGTTTTGTTGATTTCAGTCAACTCTGAGCACAATTGACGTTTTTTTCTTTAGATTTCTGGAAGCCACGTCTTGCACCAAATCTGGAGCCAACAGCTGCAAGATACGTCCTGGTCAGTGTTGTCTCTTCACCTTTTCTAATGGATTTTCTTTTAGTCTGTCTTAAATTCTTCTTTACTGGCATCCAGGCAGTGTACTTACTAGCCAGTAACAAAATTTTACTCAAGCTGACAATATCACTGGCTCTCATTTCTCAGTTTCTGTTTTCACACTTGGAGAGCCATCATTGAAGTTTCCACCAAGAAGAATTTATTGAGAACATTTTTGTGTATGTTCCTGACAAGAGGGACACTTTTTTATACATCCAATTTAAGGAGGCAGGCATAAGAGGAAGCCTTTTGATGGTCGTGCATACCACTAAAACTAAGAACTTTGATTTACCCTGTCCCTTGACTTTTAATGTTGACTCTGGAATTATTAAGAATATTATTAAAGTAGCTCAAAAATCAAACAGGGTAAGATAGATAGGTGATATCTCCTATATTTGTAGATAAAAGCAATGTTAATTTGAATTTTGTTTTATAGGAAAATGGTATTTTGATTGAGGGAAAACCAAGCAAGAAAAGCTTGAAGGGAAATTTTATTTTTATATGCTTTTTTCCTCTGTACCTGCCAGTCATCAGACTCCACCCCCCCCCCTTCAGTCAAACTTATTCATTCACCCATCCTGGGTATTTGCCAGTGAGGGTGGCCAGTAGAGACAAGCCTACAGGCAGCATTACTGGTGGTTTGTGCTCTCGCTCGCATCCTGGCAATATTGGCCTATTTATTACAGGCCCTAACCCTGCCCTTGGCAGAGGAAAGTGACTGACGTTGCAGATGGTGCCATCTGCTTCCCTGTGTGATTGCACGTTCTGTGCATCTGCTATGAGGGCCACTGCATTTGCAGCCTGGTGACCAAATACATGCTTCTGGGATATATTTTCCATCATCACTGCCTTTCCTCTGAGGGATTGGTATATTCTGTGGCTTCAATTCATCCCCTTCTCTCGAGGATCTTGATATATGTATGCATATCCACCCCATGCCATCTCCAACAGACACTCAAGTTTGCAATCCATCTCATGTTGCAAGAGCCACAATCAATAAATTTATCTCTTAATGCCAACAGATCCTACACTTGAAGAGAACATTTCCTTGTAAATTATGTTGAATTATTCTTGAAGGTGCTTTATATGTATAATTATTTGGTTAAAAAGTATTTTGTCTCAAAGAATGTTGCAGCTGGAACAGTGAGAGATGTGTTTATATTGCCACCTGCACTATGCAGTGAATTTTATTTCAGTAAAATGAACAGGAAAGTGAATCAGCAGATGAATGAACACTTGCAAACTATAAGGAACAGTCTAAACACTAATGCACTTTATAGGCATACCATTGGCAGTCTTCTTCTTCTTTTGTCTTTTTCCCGGTTAGGGGTCACCACAGCAGATTATCTGTCCACTCATGATTGGCAGTGGAGTTTTTACGGTGTTGAGTTGCCAGCCCGGCGCCCAACCTTCCACAGAAGGCACACAGACACACACACACACATACACACACACACACACACACACACACACACACACACACACACACACACACACACACACACTCTCACACACTCACACTCACACACATAGGGCCGATTTTAGAGTGTCCAATCCACCTACTGCATGTCTTTGGGATGTGGGAGGAAACCGGAGCACCCGGAGGAAACCCACGCCACCACATGGAGGGCATGCAGACTCCGCACAGAAGGCACCCCAGCCGAGAATCGAACTGGAGAACCTCTTGCTGTGAGGCGACAACGCTAACCGCTGCACCACCCGTGGCCGCCCCAGGCATACCATTGCCAGTATTCATTAAAAAATGCATTTTTCTAATTGAGACAATTTACCATTATGAGACAGGGAGTAATTCCAGCTCTGTGTTATATTATAGGGATTTGTTATAGCATGTAAGGTAGAATGCTAGCAAGCTCCATGTCTAAGTAAAATTATCATTATTAAGTGCATTTTAAGACCTGTACCAAGTTCTAAAGTTCATTTATGTTGTTTTCCAAAGACAGTTTATAACATTTTATACTTTTTACATGTCCCTCTGTCTATTACATACTACATTTAGATCCATTTGTCTTGTATGCATAATTCTTGCAATAATTTTTTGGCTTATTTAATTAATTGATTTTGATTGGTTTAAGTAAGATCACATAATCTTTTCGACATTATTTACTTAAATAATTTGTCAGTTGGATGGGATGTCTTTCTGAAGAAGTTTTTTAATAAACAGATGATAGGACTAAAATCTACTACTGGCTGGAGGTCTGATTTTATGTGATTTTGTTAATTTATTAATGGGAACAGGAATCTGTTCTTTTCTTCCTGATGCTCGGCTATCTGCTCATTTATCAGCAAATTCTGTATACAGATATGGTTAAGATATACAGAGTGAAAAGCTTGTCGATCTAGGAGGACCTTGGAGTACAACCATAGTTCCTGTGCATTGAGATAGTTTGGAAACCTTTTGAGGATGCAGTCTGGCCATCTCCCATGGAAGGTATAACAGGCATAACTCACTGGGAGTAGAGATCCAGAGCACAGCAGAGGGAGTATATCATTCCGTGCACCTAAGAATACCTGGGGAATCCCACAGGATGGGTTGAAGAATTTTGCAAGGGATACAGAAGTGTGGTCTGCCCTGTCAGTTTGCAGCCACCTAGACCCTCAATAGAACAAGTGATTTAGAAAGTTATGATGATGATAGAGATAATCCCAGATATCACCCTGCAGTGATTTCCTTGTCTAATCCTTCTGCAGTCAAATATTTGTTAAATGATGATCCCCCCTTCTGGTAAGGTTGGGAAGTATGTTGGCAGATTTGGGAAAAGGTTGTATTCCTCTGCCATTCCTATTTTTAGTATTATAAATTGTCAAGCTCACGTATTGAAGTTTTCACTTACTTCTTTTGAAAATATGAAGAACATTGCTGTCACTTTTCCGTCTTTCAAAGCAAATCTTCTCTAAATGCTCTTAATGCTTCTGTTTCTCAAGTAACCAAAATTGTTTGAAGTGTGGTTATGACTCAGCTGATGCCTCTTCCAGAGCAGCAGCTACTGGGTCTGTTATGAGAAGATTTGCATGGTTCTATTCCCAAAATTTGCCTTAGGATGTTAAAGCTGACATTTTGAATTATCCCCTTGATAGAGAATTTGTATTTGGACAATCTGCTGCTGAGGTCCTGAAAAAAATGTGATGCAACAGGAAAACTGATTCAAGGGGTGACTCTAATTTTTCAGCTTCTTTATCCAAGTTTATCATAGTTTTCATCCCTAACGTAAGATCATTTGATAAAAAGCAAAATAAGCAGTTTCAGCAAACTTCTGGCAAGCAAAATTCAAATAAAAGGCAAAAAGGCTCCAAAAAGAAGGGTGAGCCTCCCACAAACAAGGTCATTCCAACAAGTCTGAATGACTATCTTCAAAAGGTAACCTTTCCCTTCTCACCCTAGCAATCCTTCAAGTCTTCTGCAAAATCTGCGGGACGACTTGGATTTTTCAACCTTACTTCTCCAAGTTTGTGAAAGGTTTCATCCCTAATTTAGGATCCTTTTATAAAAAAGCAAAATAAGCAGTTTCCGCAAACGTCTGGTAAGCAGAATTAAAAAAAAAAAAAAATAATGGCAAGGAGGCTCCAAAAAGAAGGAAGCGTCACCTACAAACAAGAACAGTCCAAGTCTGAATGACTGACTTCAAAGGGTAACCTCTCCTTTCTCACTCTAGCAATCCTTTAAGTCCTTCCCAGAATCTGTCACTCTATTTCACATTTTGGGAATAGATAATCTCAGACAAGTGGGTTCTGGAAGTCATCCATCAGGTGTACAGATGGCAATGGGAGTTCCTAGCTCCTTTTCAGGACATCCACCAGATCAGACTTCTTTTTTCACTGCCTGTGATTCAGTATCTGTTGAATCAAGGGGTAATAAAACCATCCCTGTTTCCCTGACAGGGAAAGGTTTTTATTCAAAAATATTGCTAATAACAAAGAAGCTTTGTGGAGACCCATTCTAGATCTTTCCTTTATCATTCAGTTTGCGGAAGTCCTAAAGTTCAAAATGCTATTCCTTCTCAACCTGTTACCTTTTATTTTCTGTTTCAGTTTTTTTAGTAACTCTATATTCAATGGATTTTTTTAAGGTTTGGAGTGTCTGTATTATACTTTCAGTTCTCTGAATTACCCTTTGTGTTATCCACTGCTCCATAAGTGTTCGCAAAGTGTCTTAACTCCAGTGATAACCTACTGCTGACTACAAGATATTCACAATTTCCTTATTTAGATGATATGCTTATTTTTGCAGATTCTTTTTCAGTGTCAGGACTCTCTCAGGTGGGTAAGAGACCTGTTCATAGACTGGGTTTCCAGGAGAACATTCAGAAGTCTTGTTTAACTCTTCCCATAAGCTTGCAGTCCAGGGGCATCTCATAGATACTTAAGTTTTAAAGTGCTTTTCTTCCACAGGAAACGTAGATCTATATCTCAGTCTTTTTCTGATTTTTCTAGTCAGTCTAGGACTTTATCAAGATATTTTCTTAGGATACTAGGATTCATGACATCTATGATTCTCCTGATTCTCATAGCCAGACTCCAGTTGAGAAACATTCAGTGACACTTAAAATCTGTATGGTCCCAATATCAACAGACCCCCTGATGTTTCAAATTCCAGTTTTGGTAATTATAAATAGGGAACTACTTTGGCAGAGAAACCAGTGTTATCAGAATGTAGCTCTCCTGGGGGGCGTGGCCAAGGATGAACACAGGATAGCAGCAGATTTATTCAGCTCCACCAATTTCATTACACTGACAGGAATTAATTACTTAAAAAATTAATTTTTGAAGTAATTTTCTTTCTAAATATATTTGTTTTATATAGTTCTTGAACTATATCTAAAAAAGAAAGGAAATTTTAACAATATTCCTGTCAGAAATCACTTTGGAAATTTTCCTGTCAGTTTATCAGTCTGAAATGAGTTCCAGTAAGACAAATTCTCAAGACTCCAGCATCAAGAAAGAACTTCAGTCTCTGATAACTATAATCCAGCAACTTACTGTTAAGATGGATAAAATGGATACTAAAATAGATACCTTCATAGAAAAACTACAAAACAAATAGACTTGTTACATATAGACCTGCAACAACAGAAGATCCAGATGACAGGCATAGAAGAAGCTGTGAATGACATGGAAAATAGAATCCAAGAAGAGGAAATCAACATTGAGTTTCTGCTGAAACAAAATACACATTTACAAACAAAGCTGGATGACCTGGAAAATAGATCTAGGCGCAATAACATTAGGATTTTTGGACTGCCAGAAAATATTGAAGGTAACAATATTACTTCTTTTTTAACAACATGGCTCCTAAAACTTTAGACTTACCAGAAGCATTCTCTTTTGGTATCGAAGAGCACATAGATCTATAGCTAATACTAACTCTAACAAAAACTATCCTAGATCAGTTATAGTTAGATTTCTATCATCTTTTGATAAAGAGATGGTTCTTAAATCTGCTTGGGCTAAAGCTCCTGTTAAGATTAATGAGACAACTGTGCGTTTTGACAATGACTATTCTTCCTTGGTAATAGCTAAAAGAAAAGTTTTTCTGCCACTAATAAGGGAGCTTAAAAAGCACAGTTTAAAACATACCTTCTGTTTCCTGCCAAGCTAAAATCTTCCTTCCTGATGGTCCTAAAATTTTTGATGACTTAGACTCTGCTTTACTGTTTATCAAAAAAAATAAGATTTTGGATAAAATAGAGGAAATTGAATGGGCTAGTCCTTCATTAAAGAGACTGGCAACTGAAACTTCGTGGAAGACTTCAGAGAAGAAGAAGAGACTAAAAAACAAATGATTTGTTCTATGTTTTTTTTCTTTTCTCTCTCATCATTTTACTTCATTATTCATCTTTTAAATATAGTTCCTGCATTTCCAAAAAGCCACAAATATTCTGAAAAAGATTTAATCAAAGTTATTCTCTGTGTGCAAAGAAATGTTTTGTTTCATAACCAGTCAAAATATCTGTGGAACTAATAACAAGCTATTATTCAATTTGTTTCTCTTTCTGAAAAAGAGAAGTAAGGTCAGTAATTTGATACATTTTTTTTCTCTTTTTTTCTCCTTTTCTTCTTTTCTTTGTTTAAACAATGACATTCTATTTAGATTATGTAGTGGGTAAAGGGTGGGGGAGGGCAGGGAGAGAAGAGTAATGAAAATATGATTAATAGAATAATAACATATTTATTCCTTGTAAAAAGTTTATATGTTCTTCAAATGCTATTCCTAATTATACTTTCTTGATTATACTGCTTATGTTTGTTTGTAAATAATCTGTCATGCTTTAACTAATAATAATTAGAACTAAATAATAGTAAATAATATGTTTTATTTTTAACTCTATTAATATAAACAGTAAGTAATATTCCATTGTATATACTTCTTATAGCTTTCTCTTACATTTTTTTATTTCTGCTTTACACTCTTTTATTTTATACTCTCTTTTTCTTTTCTTTATTCTTTCTCTTTATTTTTTTTTCATATTAATATATAGAAATGCTTTTGATCATATAGACACAGTAAATAATAAGATTTGCATAAAAATTGAGTTGGGACAAAAATATTGAGTTTTATTACTTATTAATAACTTTGGGCTTAATTTCACTTACATAGAGGCTGTAATAACCTGTAAAATACATCGCGAAGGTTTTGTCATGTTTAGATGCATTTACACTGCTAAATGAATGTTTGTCACTAGTTTTTAACAAGTTTCCCGCCAAAATGTTAAGGGAGACAATCTAGGATGTGGGTTACCTCATGAACAGTGTCCTTGAGTTGTTTTAAAAGCTTCAACTCTCAGAATTCTCACAGAGAAGCTGAAAGCAGTCAATATGACCTTTGACCCAGATATCACACTGACACATCACAGATTCAGGAAGAACACTCTACCAGGAAGTAGAACTGATGCAAATGCGACTATGTGAAGGAAAATGAACTCTTTAACATTTAAATGTGAGTTATTTTATATAATTACTTAAATATCTATGTTATAATTCATAAAATATGTCAGTTATAATTATTTTAAATGATGCAGTTTCTTGTAGTAAGTAAATGCCTTATTTTAGAAGGCATAGAAAATGAAACATTTATTCAAGTGTTTTTGAAAATCTACTTGACTGCAGCATACTAATCTGTGTTAAAAACTTATGTTCCAAACATATACATTACTATAACTCATTTAATTCATCTGATTGACAAGCATAAATAACTTTATAACTCTATTCTGGAAGAAATTGTCATGTGATATATTTTAAAGCAGTAGTATAGACATACAAAATACAGATGGCTTTTTTTACAATAATGCAAGTGTTTCTGAGAATTTGCATAACTATGCAGTATGATTTATAACAATTTATATAAATATAATATTTTATTCTGTTGACAATAATGAGTATGAGTAAAATGCTCATATACAAGCAATTCAAGTTTTTTTTTTGGAAGCTGTTGACTGCATTTACATGACAGAAAATAGATGCATCTTAATATATGTAATGTCTGAACCATATTAGCCAAAGTTTTTGATTTAAATGAATGTTAGAACTTATTTTACATACTTTGAATAAATTAATATGTAAATATGCCTTCCTTTTTTTTTCTCTCTCTCTCTTTCTTTCACTCTCTCCCTCTTTCACGTCTTTTATTTCTCTCTCTCCTCTTGGTTCCTAATATCAAGATTATTTGAATGCTATTTGAATACAAGTGTATTATATTACATAGATGTATATAGTAGTATGAATAGTTTTTAAAAAAAAAAGTTTATTTTAGTTTATATGATGCTGTTTTATCAAATGTGTAGTCTTGTCTTGCTAGATAATTGAATTGAAAGCTGTTAATTTAAGTTAAATATAACGAGTATTAAATTGATAAGGTGGTAGCTGAGGTACTGCTGCTTAGGGTAGGGGGTTAACTTGAGTGGTAAATACTACTCTAAGTTGGAGTTTTTAACTCCAGGCTGGATGCAAGGTTTAATCCTTACATTATTTTCACTTGTTCATTGTTATATGTATATAGTTTTGACATCCACAATATATTTTGTACACTCATTGTCACTACAAACAAAATTGAATCCTATACAAAATTCCATAAGAGATTCAATAAATACAGCTATATTTAAAGGTACACCTAAAGGAGGAGATGTAACATTACTTATGTTATTATTTGTTGTTTTGATCATAAGATTCTTAAGTTTTAAAAATGCCAAATGACATCTTTAAAAGGAATTTCTTTAAACATTAATGGATTGAATAATCCGTGTAAAAGGGCAAGCCTAATAAGATACATTAATTTACATAAGGCCAACTTAGTCTTCCTGCAAGAAACCCATCTCTTGAAAAAAGATATTGATAAACTAGCCACAAACAAATATACAGTATTAGTTAGTTCAGAGCACACTCAGAAAAAAAGAGGAGTGGCTATTTTATGGAATAAAAGTATGCCCATTCCTAAAACCATTAAGTCTTATCAGGATGACAAAGGAATGTTTTGTATGGTTACAATACAAATTAATGGGAAGACTTACACTTTAATTAATGTATATTGGATACCTGGAATTGGTATTAATACAGTGAAACATCATCTTGATAAGATCATATCATTCTCTATAGGAGATATTATTTTAGCTGGTGACTTTAATTGTATACTACATGAAAGTGATACTACCACTATAGGAAAAGAAGAATTACATCTAATGCAAAACATTTAAATGATTTTGCTAATTCTTATCATTTGAATGATATTAATAATCAGATAGATTCAAAATCATTACCATACACCTTTTTTCTAACAGATACAAAACTTATTCAAAAATAGATAGGGTCTTTATTTCTAACCAGATGGTAACAGATTTAATTAATTCCAAAATCATTTCATGTCCTATATCTGATCAGAATTCAATTGTTTTTGAATTCATGATAAAAAATACTCATAATGTTCAGATCAAAAGGATACCAGCATACTTAACTCAACTAAAAGACTATAAAGAATATATACTTTTAGAAGTACAACATTTTTTAGACATAAATAATACTCCTGAAGTCTCCATTGTCTATGTTTGGGATGCCTTAAAATCATATCTATATGGACAAAGTATCAGATGGTATAATAATAAAAGGAAATCTTGGGATAAGGAATTGTTAGATATTCAAAGTAAATTAGACTCTTATAAACATAATAATAAAGAAAATATTATGGACAAGAAAGTTATTGAAGAAATAAACAAACTAAATGAGAAATACAAAGAAATTTTAACTCATAAAGTTAAAATAACTTTAGAGAAATACAAGTTTTGTCTTATTCAATAAGCCCCAAATACTTACATAGACTTAAAATAAAACAAAAAGGTTGAATAAACAAAACCATATCAAAGAAATCTTTTCTCTAAGGAAAAAGAAGAATGTTTCTAGTATACCAGAAATACTAGATGAATTTAGAAATCACTTTCACAAAATTAACCATAATAACATTAACATGGAACCTAAAGATAAAATAAAGGAGTTTATAACCACAAACATGAATAAAAAGCTTAATAAACAACAGATTAAACTATTGGACAAAAGTATTTCATATACAGAGGTTATTACACAAATAAATAAGCTTAAATCAAACAAAGCACCGGGTAATGATGGTATTATACCAGAGATATATAAAATCCTTTCTAAAAGTACATATTCATTAATACATAAGGTTTTTATTTTGGCCCAAACTGAGTTAATAACCCCCCCATCTTGGCAATATACATTTATTTCGCCAATTTTAAAACCTAATAAAGATCCAACTAGATGTACTTCATATCGGCCCATCTCATTACTTAATGTTGATTATAAAATGTTTATGAGTATTTTTGCTGATAGATTTAAGACAATCATCCCCGGCATTATAGATATAGATCAGACAGGCTTCATTGTAAATAGAAATACTTTTGATAATATAAGAAGAACTTTAACATTAATTGATTTTGCAAATAGGAAAAAGAAAGATTTAACACTTATTAGTCTTGATATAAGTTCAGCATTTGATTCAGTAAGTTGGGACTATCTGTTTACCTTACTGAAGTGCACAAACTTCTCAGATGCATTTGTAAATTTAATTGAGCATTTATACAAAGGAACATTGGCTTATATTAAGGTAGGAACATATGTTTCACAAAAAATACCCATTTTTAAAGGTACAAAACAAGGATGTCCACTTTCTCCACTATTATTCACTTTAGTAATGAAGCCTTGGGCTAATTTTATCAGAAACAGTACTGACATAGAGGGTTTTGAAATAGATGAAAATACAACATCCAAAATTCAACTTTTTGCAGATGATGTTCTAATTACATCAGCAGGATCTAATTCTTCTATGCAGTCTCTATTTGATAAAATGATGAATTTTAAAAGTATTTCTGGTTTAATATTCAATGAAGAAAAAACTAAAATACTACCTATATATATACACGAAAAAATATTCTCATTAGTGATTTTACTAAATATGCACCCAGTTCAGGTCAGATAACTTATTTAGGTATAATACTATCTAAAGATATTAAATCTATTATATATAATAATTATAATACCTGTTTTCTTAATATACAAAATCTTTTAATACCTGGAATAATATGTTTTTACTATGGAGGAGAGACTTACAATTATTAAAATGATAATATTCCCCAAGATTTTATACTTAATACAATCAATAATACTTCCACCTACAAAAATAATTATCAAGAAACTGAATACACTAATGTTAAATTTCCTATGGGCACCTAATAGACCTAGGATTGCATTAAAGAAACATACTAATAGCTGGTCTCAAGGGGTATTTCTTTTCCAGACTTTAATTTATATACTATCTCTTCTATTGTAAAAGTTATTACTTTATTAATAGATCAGTCATATGTCATAAAATGGAAAGATTATTGGGAGCTAATTAGTATGCACTTCATGAAAATCTCCTTAACACATAAAAATATGATTGTAAATAACTCCATGTTATGGTTACTAAAGGAATTTTGCACTTCACCTATTACACCTAAACATATGGTTTGTTACCCATTAAATATTATTATTAGCTATCATAACTTTATATTCATGCACCCTAAGTATAGGGAATGGAATTTTATTATATTCCCTATAATGTATACTCAGGGTATGCTTTTGTCATCTACTTCTGAAGGAACTCATTTAGCTATAGATAATGATCTAAAGTACTGGTATCAGTTGATATCTGATAATAAAGTTAAAAATCTAGATTTCTTAAAACAAGAATTTGATCAAAGAGAAACTTGCTGGTTAGAGGTTCAGACCTTTAGACAACATCTCATTAATAAAACAGATCTAATGTCTATAACAGTTAAAGAATCTATTCCAACACTGATTGATTACTTGATATTAAATTTACAACATAAAGTTTCTGATAAAGGTAAACTTTCATACATACATAAAATTATCAGACAAGAAACTTTTTACAGTATAGATACATACTGGAATTATTTCACTTCTATTAATGGGGACCCACCAAATCAACAAGATAAACAATATATATTGGAATCTGCCTATAGAACTACGTCTTCCATTGTCTGGAGACTTTATACATGGAAATTTTTACATAGATCTTTTTATACACCTTTGATGATGAATAAAATAAATAATAAAGATAATCTATGTAAGAGATGTAATGTAGAAATTAATGCTGACTGGGCTCATATGTTTTATGACTGTATGGAATTGAAAGAATACTGGAAGTCAATTAATTAATTTTTGCAGGCTCTTTTTACAGCTAATTTCATTATTTCTAAATCTCTTATATTATTCAACACACCTGTACCTCAAAGTGTTAAAAAGGTTAAGCTTCCCTTGTTATGGTCTATTCTAGCAGTGGCTAGGAAAATAATAACCAGAAATTGGATTTCAGATACACCTCCTTCGTTCAATGAATTTAAAAATGTTATGAATATAGTGTGCCATATGGAAATAAACACAATTAGGTCAAGAACAACTAGAAAAACATCTTATTATATTGTATGGGATAATTTACAAAATTTGTTAAAAAAATCCTAATTTCAATAGCATGGTATTTTAGTTTAATTAATTGATCTGATTGTAGTGGATGTCTTTGTAAATACTTTAGTTGTTTTGTTGAATGTTATAATCATATCTATTTTTAATTAGTTGTATAAAATTGTTATGATATTTCTCTTGTATGTTAAAACAATAAACTTGTTTTGAAAAAAAAAGAATGTAGCTCTCCTGTTCTCTCTTCCAGTTCCAGTCCAGTCTGTAGCAAAAGATGCTTCAGACTTTGCAGTGAGAGCTGTGTCTTTGGGGGTACAAATACAGGGTCTATGGAACAAAAAAGACAGACCAAAACAACATAAACATAAAAGAGATGTTGGCAGTTATAAATGCAGATAAGTCTTTCAGTCATATATGGTCATTGGGACCTCTGCAACTGATTACAGACAACACCTCAGTGATGTGGCAAATAAATAGGGCAGGTTCTAGTCTTACCCTTTGAACAGATTATCCATGGTAGCCTGGGATATAGCAATTCAGCACAGTCTTACTCTACAGCCATCTTACATTCTGTCAAAACAGAAAATTGAGGCATACAAGCATAGCAGGACCAAAACAGACCCTCTAGAATGGAAACTTAATCAGGGATATTCCAAGATTTGATCCAGTTGTGGGGAACACCTCAAATAGATGTAGTTGCCTCCATTTACAACATACAACTGGCAACATTCTGCTCCAGGAATTCTTGCAAGCAGGTCTGGAAAACAGATACATTGTAATTTCCTTGTGCAGAAATGCACCTGTATGCCTTTCCACTCTTTCCACCGATATCCAAGGTCATTCTGAAGATTTAGAATGACTCTCCAAAGATCATTCTGGTGACTCTGTTCTGGCCCGGGCAACAGTGGCTGTCCCTTCTTTTAGAAATAGCCAAGGGGAATTGCCACAAGCTTTCTCACAGAGTAGATGTATTCACACAAGAAAAGCTTTTTTGATGCACCCCAACCTGAAATAACTTCAGCCAACTGTCTGAATGATAGAGTTTTAAAACCTTTTAGGCATATATTTTATGAGGATGTAGAGCAGTTATTAAAGGAGGCAAGGAAACTTTCAACTTGAAAATCATATGAGGCACTACTTTTGTCAAACAGCACTTTTGTTGACATCTGTTTAGTTGACACAGTTTGATCCGACTAAACAGATGGTCAACACCTGTCAACAAAAGTAACAGATCGGATGATTCTTAGGGTTGGAATATTTGCCCTTTCCATGAGAGTTGTGTGATCTCAGAGTTAGAATATAATTGGCAGAGGTTGTGAAGGATGCAGGGGGCTTGCTTCCCTGCAAAAATTATGTTTCTTTTAAATAATGTTTTATAGATATGCATGCATTAAGATTGATGCTCAGCGTGTGCTTAGTAGTGTGCCAACATGCATAATGTCGATCATTTGGTGTCGACATTATTCACATCAATATTAGTGCCGTTCGATAAAGGTAAATATATATATATATATATATATATATATATATATACACACATATACACACACACACACACACATATATATATATATATATATATATATATATATATATATATATATAAAACATTTTCTAATTAGTAGAAAAACTGCTCCAACCTCCAAATACCACTAAACCAAGCAAAAAACGAAAGCGACGACAATTGCAGGTAGAAGAAGATCCTCCAAATTTATTAACACACAGAATCACGAAATAATCCACAGAATGAACGCCTTCACAGTTACAGCGTTTTCGTCCAAATGGACTTCATCAGATAAAATCACCTTTTACTTAATGATATTTATATATAGAACCATTAAAACTTGCACCAATCATTAGTCTGTTCTCATTTAAAACATACAAATCAACCTACAAGCTACTAAATAAATAATTAGTTCATCACTTCCTGTTTCCATGAAAATTGATTCTTAGTTATAAATAAATAAACTTTAAATAAATAAATAAATGTATTTGTTACTTTAAAACTCCTGAAAATGTTGACAATTTATAAATATTCTATTATAGTGTTAAAAGGTTAAAAGGTGTTCATAAAAAACCTTATTAAAAAAACTTGTTAAGAAACTGTTTTAACCTGAATGCTTAGTACAAATGTTAACCTAAAATACAACAAGGGTGCCACCTACTGACAAAATCTAGTAATGGAAAAAATATCACACTCTAGCAGATCTAATTTTCAAGAGGGGCAAAATGGAAATATATTCATTTAACCCTGGTTTTTTATTTGCCTCCAGGGTCACTTGCCACCATAACTCTTTGTAGGCAATATTTTCCTCCCAAAGGCCCCCTCTTATATTTTTTTTTATTTGATCTAAAACGAAAAATTGGAATTTGGCCCCCACACATGTCTTAGTATGCCTATAAATAGCATTTGTTTCTTTTCCTTTTTTGACATCATACATGTGTTCATAAATACGCCTCTTTAATGTCCTTTCCGTCTTTCCTATGTAAAATGAAGGACATTCCAAACAAATAGCCAAATACACCAACCCTATAGATTCACAATTGTAATAACCCTTACTAGTTATGCATCTACCCCTGCTGGCCAAAAAGACTTTTTCTCTATTTATAATATGTGCACATTGTTTGCATTTGCCACATTTGAAAGTTCCAAGTTTGTCCCTAATTCCAACTTGACTTCTCTTATTACCACAATTATTATTTTCCAAAATCCCTTTTATACTTGCTGTATTTTTGAATACTATTCTTGGTGTCTCCTGTGGTAACCCATCCAAATCCGTGAGGGCCCTAAATCTTTCCCATTCCTTTTGGAATGTGTTTTTGATGTTCTTGTTCAATAAATTATATTCTAGAACCAAGGATTTTTGAAAGTTCCCTTCCTTCTCCACCTCTTTATTATTCTGCTCACTATTCTTACCAAAAATGGGTTCAAACCTCCCTTTTCTTCCTTCTTCCACTTCAGTTCTGATATTTTTAATAAATTTGGGTATTCTCTTTCTAGGAACATTTTCTCTAACAAGTCACATTCTACTTTAAATTCTTCCTCATCATTTGTCATCCTAGACCCTCTCACAAATTGCCCTTTCACTATGTTTTTTTTGCAATATATTGGGTGGGCACTTTTAAAATGCAAAAAGGAATTCACATAAGTGGGTTTTCTATAGACCTTTGTTTCAAACTTTCTGTCACTTTTTGTAATTTCCACATCCAGGTATTGAATTTTAGTTTCAGAATAAATATAGGTGAATTTTAAAAAATCTGTAGTCTTTTCTATGTATGTAATAAATTCATCCAAAACATCCTTACCCCCTATCCAAAAAATTATAATGTCATCAAGAAACCTCTTGTATAAAGTCCAGAACTTTGCATAGGGGGAACTCAGTACATACCGTTCCTCCCAATTTGCAAGAACTAAATTGGCAAGGTAGGTGCACAGGCTGCCCCATTGCTACACCTTGTAGCTGTCTAAAAATTCACCATTAAAAGTTAAATAATTATTTTTAATATAAGGTCCATTAAGCCTGTGCACACTACCTTTTCTTCTAAGGTCAATTTACTATCCCCAAAAATTTCCTCCTCAAACATTCTTATACCAGCCTCATAGGGTATAGATCCAAATAAATCGACAATATCTATTGTGACAAAAATCAATTCATCACTATAAAAACTATTGTTCAGCCCTCTCAGTAAATCCCAAGAATCTTTTAAAATGGCTCTCTTTTCTAGCCATATGTGTTTGGCCCTTTGATCCACATATTTGGCTAAGGAATTAGTTTTAGACCCTCCTGCTGAGACAATGGGTCTCAGTGGAGGGTCCAACCTGTCTTTGTGTATCTTTGGTATACCAAAGATGGCTGGTATAATGGGCTTCTCTATTTTCAAAAAGGAAAGAGTTTTCATATCAAAGAGGTTTTCATTTAACATGTCTTCTAAGATATTATCAATACGTTCATAAGCAGTCTTAATTTCATTTAATGAGACTGTACTATATTTAACTTCATTTCTTAGTATGTCGTTCATCTTTCCTTCATACAAAATGACATCCATCACAACTATACCCCCGCCCTTATCGGGTTTCATTACCCTTACATTTTTATTGTTTTTCAACTCTTCCAGCTTCTTATATTCTTGGGGGTTAAGATTGTAGTGTACTCTATTTTGTTTCACATTTCTTTCCATCTTCCTAATTTCATTCTCCATAATAACTTCAAAATTCTTCAACTGATTATGAATCGGGGGGTTAAAGGTGGATTTTTTTACTAACTGATTCTTATTATTATTGACATTTCCCATTCCCAAAGTGTTTATACCTATCCCTTCCTTGTGAAATAACAATTCTAAATTCATTTTCCTAAGGAAAAGTTTCATATCAATTAATGTCTGGGTTGAATTGCCTTGGGTAAGTGGGATGAATTTAAAACCTTTCTCTAAAAGTTTAAAATGTTCAACTTTTAACACAATGTTGCTAAAATTATAAATGGTGAACCCCTCAAGGGTATTAATGTTTTCTTTGACTTCTATTCCATGTGTATTCACATTAGGGTGGGGGGTCTCTATTGAAATGGTCTCCCCCTCCCCCTTCTCCCCCCTCGTTTCTGAAAATTTCCATAACTTCTGTTGTTTTCCCATCTCCCTTCTACATACCTATCGAGGGTGGAAATTCAACATCATATTCATTCACATTAGTTTCCATCCCTTCCTCATTTTCGTAGTAATTTTCTACCACTTTATTATTTTTATAATAATTAGGGACATTATTATTATAATACTGCTTTCTAAAAAGTGGGGGTTTTGGATAACAAACTTGAATTTCATATTCATGAATATCCCTCCTTAATTTGTCCATTTTTCTGTCCACCAAAATCTTACATTTATTGTCAACATCATCCTTTAATTTAAAATACTTATGTCTTTCCATTTCTATTTCAAACATCAAGTCATTTTTAATAGAAACATCCAAAGTATCAATTTGTGCTTGTAGGTTTTCCAAATTCCTATTATTCTCCTCTATAATTAGTTTAACAATGTTCAAGCCACATGTATTAAATACAGCCAACAGTTCTTTATGAAAAATAGAGCCGGCTTGCACATTGTTCGGATATTTCCAGGTCCTAAGACCTTTGGGTACTATATCACGTTTTAGGCATTCATCCAAATATGCATTTTCTATGACAATACTTTTGTATTTATGCAACAGTTTATATAAATTGTCCATCTTCTTATGGTAAGAATCCGTGTTGTTACCATTAGGCAGTCTATTACCAGAAATTTGAAAGCTATATTGTACTTGCAACCAGTCTTTTAAGTCAACAGTTTTTTTATGGCAAACAGTACCTGGTAAAGAGCGCCTTGTGTCCATTTGTTTCTTTTCAGCGCTCGACACACCACATTCCTGTGTATCCCCATAAAGGATACCGGGTGTAGCTGCGGGATTGAAGCTACTGCCATTTGTTTCATCTCCTTCTCGGCCGTTTCTACCACCGCCATCCAAATCCCACTTCCGCTTGCTCCTCGGACCGTTAGCCACTTGTTCATCACATCCGTATTCATTGCCACACGCTCCTTTCACCTCCTGGTTCAACATGGATTTGCAAAGGGGCGTCAATAGGTCTATGAGCTCACTTAGTTGACCAATAAGCTTTCTAGACTGCCCCGAGTCCGTTGTCTCATTACTTCTCCCCTGCGTCTCCGCTTCCATATCAGAACTAAACACCAAGAAAACTGTAGAAAAACTGCTCCAACCTCCAAATACCACTAAACCAAGCAAAAAACGAAAGTGACGACAATCGCAGGTAGAAGAAGATCCTCCAAATTTATTAACACACAGAATCACGAAATAATCCACAGAATGAACGCCTTCACAGTTACAGCGTTTTCGTCCAAATGGACTTCATCAGATAAAATCACCTTTTACTTAATGATATTTATATATAGAACCATTAAAACTTGCACCAATCATTAGTCTGTTCTCATTTAAAACATACAAATCAACCTACAAGCTACTAAATAAATAATTAGTTCATCACTTCCTGTTTCCATGAAAATTGATTTTTCGTTTTAGATCAAATAAAAAGAAATATAAGAGGGGGCCTTTGGGAGGAAAATATTGCCTACAAAGAGTTATGGTGGCAAGTGACCCTGGAGGCAAATAAAAAACCAGGGTTAAATGAATATATTTCCATTTTGCCCCTCTTGAAAATTAGATCTGCTAGAGTGTGATATTTTTTCCATTACTAGATTTTGTCAGTAGGTGGCACCCTTGTTGTATTTTAGGTTAACATTTGTACTAAGCATTCAGGTTAAAACAGTTTCTTAACAAGTTTTTTTAATAAGGTTTTTTATGAACACCTTTTAACCTTTTAACACTATAATAGAATATTTATAAATTGTCAACATTTTCAGGAGTTTTTAAAGTAACAAATACATTTATTTATTTATTTAAAGTTTATTTATTTATAACTAAGAATCAATTTTCATGGAAACAGGAAGTGATGAACTAATTATTTATTTAGTAGCTTGTAGGTTGATTTGTATGTTTTAAATGAGAACAGACTAATGATTGGTGCAAGTTTTAATGGTTCTATATATAAATATCATTAAGTAAAAGGTGATTTTATCTGATGAAGTCCATTTGGACGAAAACGCTGTAACTGTGAAGGCGTTCATTCTGTGGATTATTTCGTGATTCTGTGTGTTAATAAATTTGGAGGATCTTCTTCTACCTGCAATTGTCGTCATTTTCTAATTAGTGCTATATTGAGAACCAAGATCATTTTAAGACTAGTATTTTTCCAGCTCTACAATATTTATGTGAATTATTATGCTATGGCCTTTCTTACTCCTTTATCTGGGATAATTTGTCAGCCAGTTCTGTATGTCTGCCCATGTATTCGTCTTCTTCAATGCTTTCCATGTCAATATGTTTTTGCTTGCTCATCCACCTAGAAAATAGGTAGCCCTTACTTGGGATATTAATTTTGTTTTGCAAAAAAATTACTCTTAATCCATTTGAATAACTCATCAGACTGATTGGAGGGTAAGAATTTGGAAAACAGCACTGCTGATTGCTCTACCTTCTGCAAGAAGAATGTCTGAGTTGCAAGCTCTTATGGTAAGTCAGCATAATCTTATTTTCCACAAAAAAGAGGGTTTCCCTGAGAACTAATTCTTCATTTATGCCTAAAGTGTTATCTCAGTTTACTTTAAGCCAAGCTGTCCATTTCCCTGTCTTTTTTCCAGAACCTAAAAATGATGGAGAAAGGATTGTTCATAGTCTGGATGTCCAAAGACAACTCATGTATTATCTTGATAGATCTGACCTTCAGAAATTCTAATCAGTTATTAATTTCATATGAAAGTAAGGAGAAAGGACAACCAATGTCAAAGCAGACCATTTCCAAATGGTTGTCCCATGATATTTATATTTGTTATTCCCAGCATAACAAGTAATTTCTAGGCAGTCACAAGGGTCTTGGATTCTTTAGTGGCTTTTTGCAAATGGGTGGACTCTAGACGTTTTCCAGAGGTAGCAACTTGGTCATCTGTTCATACTTTTACAGTACAAACAAGACTTCTTTTTTCAAGTCTAGAACAGGCTGTGCTAGTACCATTTTCCAGGGACAGTTTCCTGGACCTTCATCCGTCTTCCTCCTAAGCTGCATAAGCTGTGGTATTCTAGCCATATAGCTAAGGCTACTGCAGCAGTGATCTAATGATGAACATAGTACAGTCATGTAATTAAACTAACTGTAACAGTAAATGTTCATATAGATCACTATTGCAGTAGCCACTCCATCCCCCTTATTTTTGTATAGTTGTTGTTGCCATGATGAGAAGATTGATTTTTATTTATCTTGTGCTGACCTTTTTTCAGGATTTAGCCCCACTTCTTTCAGATAGCATGAAACCTCTGAAGGACTTGGTGTCTAGACCACTATTTTTTTGCAGCTGTGCTTGAGCTGTCAATGATTTTGGTGTGTGGAAGGTACCCTTAAGCCTTGAAAACTATCTGGATGTTATAGCCTAGACTGGATATAACCCATATAGCTAAATTTACTGCAGCAGTGATCTATTTGAACATCTACTGTTATAGTAAGTTTGCTTGCACAGCTACTTTTTTTTTTGGTTAATAGTTTCTTCTTTCTTTCGGCTTTTCCCGGATAGGGGTCGCCACAGCGGAATTCCAGTCCGCTAATGATTGGCAGTAGATTTTGACGTGCTGGCTTGCTGGGCCTAACGCACAACCTTCAACGAAGGAATGCCCATTCACGCATGTCGCCACACAGAAGACGCTCTAACTGAGAATCGAACGGGCAACGTCTAACTGTGAGGCGACAATGCTACCTCAGCACCACCACCACATGATGCAATATTAGATTGCATTGCTTGCTTCTGTAACATGTAAGCCTGTATGGTATCATTTCTATGTTTTACAAGGATATATTTTCCAGTTCTTTATTTTAAAGAAGGTATAAGCTCTATGTGGCTATAATTTCATTCTTTAAAAAACAGTTTCTGATTTAAACTGTGCATTAAATACTTTTGTAGCACTGTTCTTTCACTTGCTTCATCCAAAATGTGTGAGGCATGTAATGTTGTATTGCTGTATTAGTCTTCTACATAGAGTCACATTGTTTGATATCACCTGGTGATACCTTTACATTGTATGTATTTCATATAGTAAAATCAACTGCTACATCCCATTTATGGGAGCAGTTCTGCAGTCAGAACTTTGCATAAATCATGCAATTGTGGAAAACTAATGTAGTCCACTATCTCTTGTGTTAAGAATTGGTCAGGAGAAAGAGATGGTTAAATTAATATTCTCATATAAAAGGTTGGTTATAAATGGGCATTTAACATGTGAGGTATCTACAAAGATAAGTGCTTCTGTGTGACAATATTAAAACTTGATATTTTGTTTTCATTTATAAATGTGTAGGTTCTGCATTAAAAAGCAACACGCATCAGCCTGCAGTGACCAATCACAACCCCTTAGAGCCAGGTTCCCAGATTTCCAGATTAAGTTCGATGGTCAACCAGCTATCATCATTTTCAGTGTCTTGTTCCTCTTCTTGCACTTCCATGGAGTCATGCTTAACGGTCACAGCGGGGCATTCATCATCTGCTTCAGCTGTGTCTTCAGTGAGTAACTTCATCAGTAGCTTGTACATATCTTGATGTAATATGACATGAATTGAGTAAAATATGTGTAATACCATCCTGGCTGCTTTGTGGCACAGGTCTCTGTGGTTGTGTTTTGTTTGTCATACAACAGGCTCTAGACACCTGTAGAAAGTGTATGTTTTTAGAATTGGTATGCGTTGCTGTCCTATACTTAATGACCATAATATATTATGGAAAATAATTACAGTGTGTGATTTTGAAAATGTTTTTTGTACAGTCTGTACGCAAAAGAAGAGGTGAATGTTCCTTTGACATCAACAACATTGTGATCCCATTTTCAGTGGCAGCATCAGCACGAGTTGAAAAGTTGCAGTACAAAACAATCATCACACCAAGGTTAGTATTTCTGGATGCCAGCTTGAAATACAAAAAAAGTATTCTGAATTGAGCACCATACTTCACTGCAGAGCAAAGCAGTGCCACATATTGTTAGATTTTTGGTAAGCTGTGACAGTCTAACATGCCTAGATGTTCATCATTCCCACTGTCTCAATGGCATTTTGACTTACCTGCCAAGGAAACCCAGTACTGGCCAACTTTCAAAAGCTCAAACTGTCCTCCCTCTCTCTTCCTGTGACAGATGTTTGGCTGATCATATCCAGAGAAGGAAGCTTTCACTTGTCATAGGAAGTGAGTGTTCAGTATTTTTCTGTCATCCAAAGAAGAAAGTTCTCTGACTTCACCGGATCCAGTGCTGATTTCCCCAGCTTACGGCTCAGATAAGCCCCATTTGAGAACACCTTTTCTCTCATTCTATCTGTAGATTTATTATTCAATTTCTATTGTTATGTCTACTTAATATGCATATATATATATATATATATATATATATATATATATATATATATATATACCTGCATTTACAATAATTGTAGCAGTATTTATTTGACTTCTATGTTTGACAAAGGTTTGTTTTTACTATTTCTGATGAAACTTTCAGTATGTCTCTCAGAAGTCCAGTATGTGTGTGTGCTGTTAGGCACTATGGGCTGTCTCTTGCAGTCAGAACTGCAAAGTAATTGTGTCAGTCTTTACTTTTGTTACCTGATTTATTTCCATATTGTGAAGGAAAATATTGTAGAATTTGACTTTTTCAGCATTTATACATTATTTACTATATTTATGGCTCTGCTGTGTGTGTTTATAACATCACATTATGTTTTCACTGAGAATGAAATTATGTGAATTTACTCCGGAGATTTTACCCTGACAAGAAAATGTAGTTTAAATTGCTATCAAACATTATTTTATTGCAGTTTAGTGTGGTTAAAGTGAGTGGAGTGAATTTTTAACACTGGATCTGATGTCTTTTTCTTTTGTACCTCAACCACTGGGTTTTGTTTCTGGCCTCGGATCCAACTTCAGCCACTTTGCAGACTTTGGATCAGTAGCTGAAGCTCCTCTCCTTACCTATAATCATATTTCCGAATCTCTTAGAGCAAGAAATCTTTACAGAGGTCCAAAAATAGGTAGAATTTTTAAATGTTGCACTTTAATCTGAGAAAGTTGATAGAATTAACAGGTTTTGCATTAGTGTGAATTTTATAAAGTATTTGCAGTCTAAAATTTACATTTCTGTCAATATTTTCTGACTTCTGTCCTCAAGAATTTGCCAATGATTTTCCAGAAAATCACAAATTTTAGAGAAACAGACCAAAAATATGAGGCAAAAATCTGGACTTTTGAGAGGTATCCCATATTACCTCAGATCTCATTTGCCACTTCCAGCGAGCAAAAGTGGTTCTCATAGTGCATTCTATGTTTCAGATAAGTGCTATATTTTACACTGATAGTCCTTGCTTTCTTCACCTTTTTTCTTTCTTCAACCTCTCATAAAAAAAAAAATCTATATCTATCTATCTCTCTCTCTCTCTCTCTATATATATATATACATATATATATATATATATATATATATATATATATATATATATATATATATATGGGTCTACTTCATATGATCGACACTCATTTGACCAAGACCAAAACACCTAAAGTTCAAAACACTTAAAACCCATTTGATCGAAACTCATAACACTGACACATGAAATTAAAAGCATTATGCCCTTTTCCCCACTGTAGCGCGATCCTGGAGTTAGTATATATAGTTGGGGATGTGTGGGGGCACAGCCCCCCCACATAGTTTAAATAAATATTGTTTCCTGCAAAGAGTTAGTCATTTCAGTTATAGGTATCCATGTGTATGTTTGAAATGTATGAAGTATGGTGGGGCTATGCCCCCCCAACTATATATACTAACTCCAGGATCGCGCTGCAGTGGGGAAAAGGGCATAATGCTTTTAATTTTATGTGTCAGTATTATGAGTTTCAATCAAATGGGTTTTAGGTGTTTTGAACTTTAGGTGTTTTGGTCTCGGTCAAATGAGTGTCGATCAAATGAACTGTCGATCATATGAATTAGACCTATATATATATATATATATATATATATATATATATATATATATATATATATATATATTGTTATCATTGATACTGTTGTTATAGTCTTGTTATTAGGTGTCGTACAGTGTGTAAGTCTTGTGTCTACCTCCTTCTATTTCCTTTTCCCTCTCTACTAAGCTTTTAGTAGTCTGTTTTACCATTTTTGGTATCCTCTTTTCTCTAATTAGGGAAATTCTCTTGCCATTGCTGGTATTTGTCTTGCTTTATCCATGCCTTTTCTGTTATGTCTGATAACCATGTCCTACAAACCAAATGGATTTAAGAAGTGCTCTTCTTGTGGGCATAAGGTCTCCAACTCAGATGCCCATTCAGAATGTGTCTACTTTCTTGGAGCTGGGCATCTGAATGCAGAGTGTGAGATTTGTGCAGGATTTAATCACAGGGCATTAACTGAATGCAGAAACAAACTGGTGCTGAAACGGTTACTGCCTTTCTTCTCCTCTTCACTATTTCTAACTTCCCCCTCTCCTAAGAAGCTGGTGGAGAAATCTAAAAGGAAAACAGTAGAAGAAGACATAGAGCAATCTAAGGAGTTGAGGAAGCACTCTCCCAACTACTCTCCTCATTCAGCTCTCTGATTGGCTCCTTCTACAAAACTTGCCAAAATTTAGGATCCGTCCATTTCCTTGGATCGGACATTAGTCACTTCTACTCCTTCAAAGTCTCCCATTTATAGATGTTTAACACTGGAGCCGATACTATTGAGATTGCACTCCCCCTTTCTGTAGGACACATCACACAGAGCTTCTAGACCTCCATCTATCTAGTCATCTTTCAGGTCTACCAAGAACCTTTGTGAAGCTGATGTGGACAGAGTGATGAGAAAGTCCCTTTGGATCCAAATTCATTTGAGAGTTATCCCAGCTCCACTGCCCATTAGACACATGGGCTTTGTTCCATCCCAAAAAGCACTGATTACTCCTACTTTGAGCCACCCCTCAGCTTTGGAGCCATCAGATCCAAGATTTCTGAGTTGCCCAGGTCAGTTCAGAAGGCCTTGCTTTTGTTAAGTCTGACACCTTAGCTGATCCAGTGGCCCCTGATGATTTTGGAACTGGAGGGATCTTGGAGTCATAGCTTCAGCACTGGCTCCGGGGGTAGGGGTTCGACTCTGAGATTGCTGGAGCCTTTCCTTCCCCTTAGCCATTTGGCATTAGACAGCTTGACTTTGATCTCTCTTTCAAGGCACAGTCAGGAGGATTCACTGAGCTTCCCTGGTCAGACAGCTTTTTCTCCTACTAGGGTGGTTTTGGGCTCTCTCGTGGCTTCTGCCTTTGATGCAGTGGAGAGAGAGAGTTATACACTTCAGGGGATAGGACATCCTTGCCCCCCTCAGGTCTACCTCCCTCCACAACTGATTACCCTGATTTCTGAGCCTGATCATTCTGTCCCATTAGACAGCCAGTCCATCCAGGCTTTGAGACAGTCCTTATCCAGGACTGCCTACACTTCTGAGTCTTCTATAGATCACCTGACACATGGAAGTTCCTCAGAAGCATACGTGCAAGAGGAGGCACTTTGATTCCCCAAAGGAATCTTTGACAGAAGTCACAGACTTCGATGAAGGGGAGGGGTCCCCCAGATCACCTCTTGAGGACATCTCATTCCAGGAGATTCTCGAGCTTTTGAGACAGAAAGGTGGCTGGTCTTCCAAAGACCCCTTTCCAGGTGGTGTCAGTGGTTCTTGAGGCTTTTGGAACCGACTTAGGTATGTCCTGCATAATACCCTTGGCTGATGAAATGGTGGATCTCATTTCTCGTTGCGCATGAAAGGATCTGTATGTGATAAAACATGTTCCTAGGAAACCGGACAAGTGTCTTGTTATTTATTTATTTATTTATTTACTTATTTATTTACTGCCTTTTGTTTACCAAGATGGTCCAACTGGGCACTCAGGCCCATTTGTAACAGAGGCCCAGGGGAGAAAAGCTCCATTAGATTTACAAAAGTTACATAGAATTTACAGAGAAAAAAAAGAATCAGTTTCTTAACAATAGAAATGGGGTTTTAGAATCATCCAATGGGTAATACAATCAAGACAGAGGTTTCATTTCTGTAGGAGTGTTATACAATAATAAACAGGTTGCATTTACATATATAGCAATATACAAACTTCATTTACATAGGATTGATGAAAAGTAGTATACAGTTACAAATATTGATAGGATTTATTTACAGATACAAGATAAGATAAGCTAGGAGAGCACGAAAGTTAGGGGTTGGTGATAGTCTAGAGATCAGCCAGAGAAAGAGAGAGAGAATGAGAGAACTAGTCAGGGTGTGAACAAGAACATAACCAGGAGTTTAGATGCTGTTTTATGTTGTGCTTAAATCTAGATGCACAGCTGTCTGGTTTTAGTGGGATAGTTAGGAAGTTTCACTTCTGGTGACATAAGATTAGAATAGTGAGTCTCCGTCTGGATTATGGGATTTGGATGTTATTAGTAAGCTCTGACTACCTGAGCAAAGGCAACTTGGTGGGGAGTAGAGTTTGAGAATGTTTTTTAGAGAAGGGCATGTCTGTGGTTTGTGTATTATTTTGTGGGCAATTTCAAGTTGAGTTTGTGGGCAGTTTGAAGTTGTTGTGTCCAAGGACCATACCCACTGCAGTAGGGATCCCCCAGTCAATGCTATTGTGGTTGTAGCAGCCACAAAAAAAGGAACTAGCTGAGGAAAGTCCTTCTGTCCATCCCCCCTAACAGGGAGTTTAGGGCTTTGTACAGGTTCAGGATGGGGGTCTATGCCTCAACATTTGCTTTTCAGTTGTTGAATTATTTGGCACATGTTACGAGGTCCCTCTCAGGATCCGTGTCTGCGGAGGAGAAAAAGATTGTGTCCTTGCAGTCGACATCCCTTCAATCCCTGTCAAACGCCTCCATTCAGCTGATTTCTCACTCTGCGGAGAGTGTTTCCAGAGTGGCTGGTTCAGACATATCTGTAAGAGACATGCCTGGATGCACCTTTGTGATTTTTTTAGAGCAATTCAAGACTTCAGTCATCAATGCAAATATGATGGTTCTACCTTACTTCACTCTAAAGTTAAGGATACTTTCTCCAGGAGTCAACAAGATGGGAAAACTCTGGCTTAGGAATATGGTTTTCTATACCTCACAGGACCTTCACACAAAATCCAAATGTTGGTAGAAAGGTGCTGCTCTGAAAATGTCAAGGCTTTTCCTAAGATTCCTATGGTGATAAATTCTCCCTGTGGCAGAGAGGGGGACCTCCTATGGCAGACATTGCCCATGTGTCAGAGGAGGCCTGCAAACACCAAAGCTTCAGAGGTCTTTTCTCTGAGAATCTGTATCAATGCCCCTGAAGGGTTGCCCAACTGCTGCAGTCTGGAAGCAGACGGGGAGCTTCTCTCTGCACCAAAAAGGCTGGGCATCTATCACCAAAGACTTCTGAGTGCAGATAGTTATCGCCAGAAGCTGCTACATTCCATTTTCCCATTATCCACCCAAAATGTCAAAAAAAGTACCTAATATAACGCCCCATCAAAGGAAGGATGCAGCTGACAAAAAAAAGTAATCCAGGAGGTCAAACCAGATCAGCAAAGGTTTGGAACTTATTCAAGATTTTTTTTGTTGCCAAAGAACAACTGAAACCTCAAACCAATATTGGTCCTAAGTTACTTAAATCAATTTGTCAACCACTCAAAGTTCTGAATAGTCACTGTTCTGTCTATTCTAACTGTGCTACAGAAGGGTGATTGGATGTGCTCAATAAATCTCTTGGATGTGTACTGTTATATCAAAATAAACAGATGGTCCAGGAGATATCTTCTTTTTTGGCTAGCAGCCAGTTATTTTCAGCTCAGAGCTCTGCCCTTTGGTCTCACCACAGTTCCCTTGGGTGTTCACCAGGTGTAAGGCAGTGGTGGCAATTCACCTGACATTGCTGGGATTCCTGGTGTTTCTTTACTATGACGAATGGATCATCATTGCACCAACCAGGCAGTTACCAACATGCACCAGGGACTACATACTCTACCTATGTCTTCACCTAGGCATCACAGTCAGCTACAAAAAAAAAATCTCATCTCTTCCCTACTCAAACTCTAAAGTTCATAGGTGCTCACCTGGATACGGTTTCCCAAATTGAAAGACTGCTTCAGTCCAGACTATATATATATTACAACATCAGGTGATGCATCTGTTATCGCTTCAGTCACTACTGGGTATAGTGGTTGTTCAGCTTCTCAGTTCACTGATGGCCTCCATAACCCTTGTGCCTCTAGCTACATTTTATATGAGATTACTGCAGTGGATACTGGCAGTCCAGTGATCTTTGAATGGACATTCCATGACTTTTCCCATTTGAATCACAAAGATCTACAAGAAATTTGTCTCCTGGTGGATTCTTGTACCAGATGCCACTGAGGGACATCCTTTTTTTCTACCCTTGCCAAAGACCATGGTGTCCCCAGCCATTTCCCAGCTGGGGTGCACTACCTGAGGTAGATAATTCAAGACCCCCCTTTAGAGGCCAGTATTCACATCAGTGTACTAGAGATGAGGGCAGGTGCCCTATTGTTGTTGACCTTTCAGGATGTCCTCTGTCTAGGGATGATTGCTATACAGACGGACAATGTGTCAGTGGTCTGGTACATCAGCAAGCAGAGGGGAACCCACTCTTATCCTCTGTGTTGAGAGGCTATGAGGGTGAGGCAGCAGAGATCTCTTTCAGACACTTTCTTCTGGCAATGCACATTCCAGGGAAGTTCACTATTTTAGCAGACAGACTGAGTAGATCTATTCTACTCCCTCATGATAAATGGTCTCTCATTCCATCCATGGTGAAACAGATTTTTGCCAGTAGAGCCAGCCATGCTGTGACCTCTTCGCTTAGACACCTACTTTCAAATGCAGCAGGTTTTTTTGCCGTAATCCCCCCAGAGGGAGAGTTACCAAGACATGCTCTGATTCATGATTGCCCCCCCCCCCATCTCCTTTTTGCTTATCTTCCTGCTGTCCTCATATCCAGATTTCTACAGAAAGCATCTCAATGGAAGAGCATGGTGTTCCTCATTGCCCCATTCTGGCCCTGACTTGGATTCTAGATCCTTCTCTTGATCTTCTGTCTCATCCATCCAGACTACCTTACCCACAGATTTAAGCCATTAAGATAACCACATGGTTTCCCCACTTCCGATGATGGCTAGACAGTCCAGGCCTGCTTCCCAAGTTTTATACATCCTTACATCTTCCCAAAATAATTCTAGTAGAATAATATATAAGAGCAAATGGAAATGATTTTCTATTTTGTCCAGTCAGAGACACCTAAATCCATTTTCAGCACCCATTCCGGCTGTTGTAGATTTTCTGTCTTCCATTTTTCATACTGGAGCAAGCTACTCCACGGTTAAGGTACAATTGGCTGAGATTTCCAGTTGTCATATTTGTAAAGACCATTCCACTGATATCCCTCAAACTATGCATAGCTTTCTCAAAAATACATTTTTACTTAGACCACCTAACAGGTATCTCACACCTCCTTGGCATATGACAGTTCTCCTCCAGGCCTTGACTTACCCTCCCTTTGAACCAGTGGCAAAAGTTGAATTGAAATATTTGTCTTGGAAGACTATTTTTCTAGTCGCACTTGCATCTGCTAGGCGAGTATCTAAAACTCCAGGCATTGTCTTGCAAGCCATCTTATTTTATATTTCAAAAAGATGGTGTTTCCCTTTACACTAATCCTTCCTTTCTCCCAAGAGTAGCATCAGAATTTGCCCTTAACCAGTCCATTAATCTACCAGTTTTCTTTCCAAAATTGTCCAATAAGGGAGGCAGCTAAGATTCTATTGTTATAGAACAAAGAATATCATGAAATCTGATCAGCTGTTTATTTCCTTTTCAAAAGCTAAGTTGAGACAGTCTATGTCTCAAGTCACTTTAGCTAGGTGGCCTACTGATTGCATTTCTCATGTTTATAAGCAAATATGTTTGACTTTACAGGATCACCACAATTTCATTCCCCAAGGTCAGTTTCTACCTCCTCCACTTTCTTATCAAGAACTTCTATAGATACATTTGTGCTGCTGGTACTTGGTCCAATGCTTATACTTTCGTAGCTCATAATACGTTGGGCATTCTTTTTAAGAGACAGAGCAGTGTTTAGTTCTGCCTTATTCCAGAATATCCTTCCATGAGACCACCCTGGGTTTTACTAGCTTGGGACTCTGTTCCAATGGTTGAGGAATAGAAGAAATAAACAACATCAGATAGAATAGTTATGTACTCACCATAACAATGCATCTTTGTTGTTTGCTTTTGTTCTTCCTCAACCTCCCTCCCTCCAGTCCCCTTTCCATTGGTATAAGATACTTCTGTGTTTGCCTGGTATGACCTGAAGATGTGCCTTTTTTGGACTTTTTCCTGTTTGATATCCATATATCTTTACTTTCATGTTTCTAGACCTCTATTCAGTATATCTATGTGTCTGTTTCTGCAGCTTAATATTAAGGGAACAAACTCAATCTGAGATAATGTAGGGTTTGGAGTTGATTATGGGCAAGAGAGGGGCCTGAGCTATGGATCCAAAGTCTGAAAGTGGCCAAATTTAGATTTGAGGCTGGAACTGAAACCCAGTGCTTGAGGAAGGATGGAAATATCAACACAGATGCATTGTTATGCTGAGCACATAACCTTTGGTCTGATGTTGTCTTTTTCATCCATTCCTCAAATGATGGGTCTTGGATCCCATGTCGGATCCATCCTCTGCCACTTCGATAGACTTTAGGTTTTGAAGCTCGACCTCCTCCCCTTTTCCATAAACCTGTTCTTCTCCTCAGTTATCTTAGATCTTGACTGACACTTCAGCAATAGGAGGTGGTCATCATTAACTTGAGCAGGTCATGGTGGATAAGTATACTTTTTGGCTAATCTCTTTCACAATTTCTTCCTCCCATTTTATTTATATACATATATCTATATCTATACTGCGGTGGTGGTGCTGCAGTAGCATTGTCGCCTCACAGTTAGACGTTGCCCATTCGATTCTCAGTTAGAGCGTCTTCTGTGTGGCGACATGCGTGAATGGGTGTTCCTTCATTGAAGGTTGTGTGTTAGGCCCGGCAAGCCAGCACGTAAAATTCTACTGCCAATCATTAGCGGACTGGAGTTCCGCTGTGGCGACCCCTAACCGGGAAAAGCCGAAAGACACACACACACACACACATACATATATCTATATCTATGTATGTATGTGTGTGTGTGTGTATGTATATATATATATATATATATATATATATATATATATATATATATATATATATATATATATTTACCATCATAATATTAAATGATAAAATGTCTATCATTTGGTCGAAAAATTAGATCCAACCCAAAACATTGAATTGTCAAAATGTCTGCAATCATTACATTGAAAAAGCAATGAGATCAACTCTACTATTTTGCAGGGGGGCTACGTCCCCTTGTGCCCCCCCCACACACTTAAATATATCAACTCTGAGATCGCATTACAGTGCAGAAATGGGAAATTCAATAATTTCAACATTGTGAGCGTAGACTAATTTAATTTCAACATTTTGATCATTCAGTATAGTGTGTTCGACCAATTCAGTTTACCATTTGTCATTCAACATTCTGATGGTAAACCTATATATATATATATATATATATATATATATATATATATATATATATATTTATTTTATTTTATTTTACATTTGTTAACCGGGCTAGTCTAACTGGATATATTTCCATTTTCAGCAGAGGCCCGGGGAGAAAAGCTCCACATATAGACAAGAGAGATACAATATAAGCAAAAATAACAGAGTAAAATCTGGTAGGACGTAGACAATGTACATTGTTAAAACATAGGACTTTAACTTCCTAGACAAAGTAATGGACAACATATTAAACATTATTTAACATTTTAAAACCAAAAAGAGAAAGCGTAAAACAAAGGAAAAGAGAAACAATAATAGAAAGAGTGAGCAGATTTATTAAAGTTATATACTGTCTGGAAAAAAGACATAACCATATGGAGGAAGGATATGTGGGGGAAGTCCATATACAGTGGAGAAAGTATGCTATAGGAGGAAGCAGAAGGCATAAAAGGAGAGGGAGAGAGAAGAGAGAGATAATTAAGGAAGTTAAAGTTTTAATCAGGATTAGAGCAGGGACAAATCCAGTGGCTTTTAAGGTAGATTCTGATACCGAAAGCGCTTACAATAAAGGGTCATTTGGCTTATTTCTGCCTTGCCTGTGTTCGTGGATTTCATTTGTCTATCTCTGCTTTTTGTTCCAGATTCTGAGTTTTTGTTTAAACAGAACAGTAGATGCAATGGAAGTAAGTTCAGTAGGAAGTTGATTCCAGTGTTTACCAATGGTATTAGAGAAAAGGGAATCACCAGCTAGGTTATTAGATTTGGTTAAGGTTACTAGCAGTTTGCTTGAAGAGCGAAGTAAGTTCAGATTAGAGTAAGGGGTTAAGAGGTTAGAAAGTACAGGTGTGTTATGAGGTTGGTAGAAAGCTCTTTGGACAAACGTAAGTTGGGAAAGAAGCAACATGTTTGTCAGTTCAAGCCAGTTAAGTTGCTTTAGGTTCAGACAGTGGTGAGTTCTGAATTGTTTACCAGTAACAAATCTAGCTATATTATTGTAAGTGGTAGACAGTTTAGAGAGATTGTTTTTCTTAAGGTTAGTATAGATTGGTGAGGCATAGAGAAGAGTGGAAATAAGATGAGAGTGGGCAAGAGTAACTTTGGCTGAGGGGGTTAGGAAAGTTTTAATTCTATAGAGAGAGCCAAGTTTCCTGTTTACAGATTTAATGGTATTGTTGATATGACAGTCAAAGGAAAGATTGTTGTCAATCATGACACCTAGCAGTTTAGTAGTAGAGTCGGGTGATATAAGTGTTCCATTATTAGATGAGATAGTGAAGTCTAATGTGGGGGATCTAGTAGTAGGCTTAAAGAGTAGGAGTTTATTTTTTTTTTGCGTTTAGGAGTAGGCAACATTTTAGGAACCAAGTTTCAACTTTGGAAAATACAGATTGAGTAATTGTTTGAAGTTCAGAAGTGGATTTTGCAGAACAAATTAGTGTGGAGTCGTCAGCGTATTGTATGCATGTAGCCTGGGGAATAGCTACTTGTAAGTCATTTATAAAGAGGGAGAATAGAAGAGGTCCGAGAATAGAGCCTTGGGGGACACCAAGTGAAACTGGGAGAAGAGACGAGAGTTTGTTATCCCAGAGGACAGCCTGTTTCCTGTTAGTGAGATAGGAACTAAACCAGTGGATAGCCTTAGATTCTGAGGAAAGAGATTCGAGAATTTTTAAGAGGAGAGGGTGGTTAACCATGTCAAAGGCTTTGGACAGGTCAATAAAGAGAGCTGAAGACAGGATGTTATTATTGCGATTCTTGTTAATAAAGTCTGTAAAGGAGAGGAGAGCAGTGGTAGTACTATGAAAAGGCCTAAAGCCATATTGACAGTTAGTAAGAATATTGTTTTTTATTAAGTGGTTCATTAACTGATGGTGAACACATTTTTCCATGATTTTTGCGAGTGGGGACAGGAGAGCTATGGGCCTGTAACTTGAATATTCATAGGAGTTACCTCCTTTATGTAAGGGTATGATGTGAGAGATTTTCCAGATGTCAGGTATGGTTTCTTCATTTATAGTTCTATTAATAAGAATGGATATGGGATAGGCTATTTCAGAGGCTGCTTTTTGAAGGAATTCCGATGGAAGCTGGTCAGCCGAGGGGGTGCATGGTTTAAGTTTGTGGATACATTTCTGTATAAAGATGGTGGAGATGAGTTGTAACCTAAAGGTTGGTAGTTTGGAAGATGCATGGTCAGGGATGCTAGTGTTGTCAATGGAGAGGTGGGAGGCCAAGGAATTAATAGTATCAATAAAGAATGAGTTGAAAGTATTGGCAGTATCAAGGGAGGAATTCTTTTCAGACCCGGAAGGGGAAGGAGTGGTAATCTGTCCAGGGTGAAGAAGTCTGTTTAGGGTTGACCAGAATTTCTGAGGGTTATTGTGATTCACTTGCTGGAGATTACTATAATAGCTCCTTTTGTCAGAGAGGATAGCTTTTTTGGTACTGTTTCTTAAGTGTCTGAATGTCTGTTGATCTATGGGAGATTTGCTAGTTCGCCATTTTATCCAAGATTTGTTTCTGAGTAACATTTTTTGTCTTGTATCTTTAGATAGCCAGGGGGCTGGTTTAGATTTAACTCGGATAGAACGTTTTGGTGCATGATTATCTAGGATTGTTAGGAATGTGGTGTTAAAGTATTGAACAGCTTCTTCAAGAGGAAGTGTTTTTAGTGGGGTCCAGTTACAGGCATTTAGTTCAGTTTTAAATTGGATAGGGTTGAAACATTTGAGATCACGTAAGGTCCTATAGATAGGAGAATTGGTAGAGGCATTCTTTTGTCTTATGATATAGGTTAGATTGTGGTCACTAATGTCATCAGGTAGCGTTCCGGACTGATATTTTAGTAGAGGTTTGTTAACGAGAATCCAATCTAGAATACTTTCTTTGTTATTAGGTTTGTTAATTCTAGTAGAGGTGTTTATTGTCTGAGTAAAGCCATGGAGATTAATATGAGAAGCTGGGTTGTTAGTGTTTATTGAGGACCAGTCAAGGTTGAGGTCTCCAAGTATTATGGTTTCTTGTGGGTAGGTGGAAGCGGCCCAACTAAGGATATTTTCTATGGTAGTAGAGTTATTTCCAGGAGGTAGATATATACAGATAATATAGATTGATTTTTTAGGGCTTAGTTGTAGCTTTGAGATAAGGAGTTCAGTCTTGGTAATATCCAGGGGATCATAGGGTACTAAGGTTATATTTAGTTCAGTCTTAAATAGTAGTGCCACTCCCCCACCTTTTTTAGTTTTGTGGTCGAGTCTCAAGATAGTATAACCTGGAGGAATGATTTCATTATCTTTAGTAAAGGGTTTTAACCAGGTTTCAGTTAAACAGAGAATATCAAAGGAGTGGTGATCAAGAAGAGAGTGGAGATGGATATATATATTTTAATTTTACTCCTTTGTTTGAGAACTTTAGTTCTCTTTAGTCTTGGTAGTGTAATGTTGGGTCTTGTGCCCTTGCTTTCTCTGGTTTGCTTCCTGTCATTGATACTTTTTAATTACCATTATTGGTATTAGGCTAGCTTAGTTTCACCTTTGGGTATTTCTATTACATTTGCTGGTATATTTTCTCTGTCTGCTTCCTTTATATAGCCAACTGTTTTTAAGAAGTGCTCCTCATGCGGGCACAAGCTTATAAGCATTCTGACTTGGTTTATTGCCCGGAACCGGGCCATCTAAACACTGAATGTGACATTTGTGTTTAACCACAGAGCTGTGGTAGAAAGGAAGAACAAGCTAATTTTGAAAGGTCTGCCTCTTTCTTCTCCTTCTCCTGTCTCTGGAGTTCCATCCTCTTCTAAAAAAAAATCTTCTGGAGAGGCATTGGACAAAAGCAAGGCATCGATAAAGTGTTTCTCTGACTGCTCTCCTCCTACAGCTGCTTTGGACTCCGCTCTACCTGAGAAAATCTGTAAAACGTCAGATCCGTCAACTTCTTTGGATCTGACTCTAACCAAATCAAAATCCTTGGCTCCAACTGTACTATTAGATGCAATCTGGTCAAAGTCTAAGTCACGTCAAGCTTCTTCCAAATTTTCTGCACAGTTAGTGACTTTGGGGATGCACTGTCCTTTCCTGCTGGACACGCCTCAAAGGATATCCCATCTACCTTCAGCATCTTCCTCCATCAGGTCATAGAGGAGTCTAACAGAAGCAGATGTGGCTAGGATGATCTGAAAATTTCTCAGAACCCAGATTCAGTTGGGTATTATTCCGTCTCCATCTCCCGTCAGATCCATGAGCTTACATTCTGTACAACTCCAACCTTTATCTCCTACTCTGATCCATCCAGTGGTTTCAGAGATTTCTGATCCAAGACTTCTGAGCTTGACTGTTCCACTTCTGAAAACCTGGCCCTCTATGGCTTCAGTACCTTCTCGGACTCAGAAAGGTCTGACTTTGTCAGATCAGGAAGGGTCTCGCAGTTGTATCATTGGCACTGGATCTGGAGGGCTGGGCTTGACTCCAGTATTCTCTAAGCCATCCCTTCCTCTGGGAACCTTGGCACTAGACAGCTTGGTTTTGAACCCGGTGTCAGCACTTGAGTCTGTGGGGAACGGGTTCCATTCTGTGCAAGCTTCTATGGATCCAGTGTGGTTGAGACTGGGCTCTCCCATGACTTTCGATTCCGATATAATGGAGAGAGCTTTCTCCACATCTGTGGAAAAAACATCCTTACCTCCCTGGGGTCCACCCCATCTTCAACTGTTTACTGGGTCTTTTCAGCATCAGGACAGCTGGTCTTGTCATGTCTTGAGACTGTCATTATTCAGGACTGCGTTGGCACTTCCGAGTCCTGTCCAGAGCTTCCCACAAGAGTCCCCTCAGAAGTAGACATGTAAAAGGAGACACTTAGGCTCTCCGCAAGTGTCTTTATACAAAGACACTGATGAAGGGTAAGGGTCACCCCAAATCTCCCGTCAAGGAATTGAACTTTTGAGACAGAAAGGTGGTTGGTCTTCTTATCCCCCTTTCCAAGAGGAGTCAGTGTTCCTTGAGGTTTTCAGGGCCAGATCAGCTATGACTTGGGTAGTCCCCCCCAGTGGATGACATGGTAAATTTCATCCTCTGCTGGGCTTGGAAGGATCCAGATGTCACAGAGCCCATCCCCAAATGCTATAACAAACACCGTATTGCACCTAAGGACAGAGCTCATTGGAGCAAGGGACTGCCAGTAGATGCTATGATGGTTACAGCAGCCATTAAGAAAAAGCTCATGGAACAGAGTTCTTTTGTCCGTCCCCCTAACATAGAGTGCAGGGCACTGGACAGATTTGGGAAGCATGTTTATGCCTCAGTGACCTTGGTCCTCAGGTCACTGAATTATCTGGCACATGTTACAAGATTTTCAGAAGGAATTGATCAAACAGTTTTCCAATACCCTGTCAGGGTCCATGTCTGTGGAGTACAAGAAGACAGTATTGTCGCAACTGATTACCCTCCAGTCCTTATCTAATGCTTCAACAAGACTGATTTCTGACACTTCAAAGGGAGCTTCTAGAGTTGTGGGTTCAGGAATGGCCATTAGAAGGCATGCCTGGATGCACCTTTGTGATTTTGTGGCGCCCTTCAGGTCTTCATCCATCAATGCCTTATTTGATGGATCCACCTTCTTTGGCCCTAAGGTGAAAGAGACTCTCTCTAGGAGCAAACAAGAGGGGAAGACATTTGCAATGGGAATCTGTGTTTCTACTCCTCAAAGTACCTTCTTCTGGAACCAGAGAGGTGGTAGAAAGATATGGTTCAGAAAGATGCAAGGTTCTTCCCAGAACTCCTTTAGAGAAAGATTCCCTCCTGGTAGAGGTGGGAGCTGTAACAGAAGACACCACCCCTGTGGCTGAGGCAGCCTGCAGCATCAGGGCTTCAGAGTTCCCTTCTTTGAGAAGCCCTTTTAGCATCCATGAAGGGTACCTTGCTGTTGCACTCTGGAGGCAGTCAGAGGGTGCTTATTTATACACTCAAACGCCTGTATAGCCATTACCAAAGATACTTGAGTGCAGAGTATAATATCCAGAGGTTATTACAGCCCATATTCCTTTCTACCCCAAAAATACTACAAAAGAATTCCCGAGATTCCACCCAGTCAGAGGAAAACAGTAGCTATAGAAATAGAAAAGCTGTTGAAGAAAAGAGTCAACCAGCTGGTGGTCCCCTAGAACAACAAGGATCTGGATCTTGCTCAAGATTCTTTTTAGTGCCATAAAAGACAGGAGACCTCCTAAGACCAATTTTGGATCTCAGCAATTTAAATAGTTTTATGAAACATTCAACTTTCCACTCTTACAGAAGTACGATTGGATGTGCTCCATAGACCTTCAACAGTGTATTCTCATATCAAGATACACAGGCAGTCCAAGGGATATCTACACTTCCGGTTAGGAGCCAGTCACTACCAATTCAGAGCACTGCCCTGTGGTCTCACCACACCCCCCAAGGTGTTCACCAAATGTATGGCAGTAGTTGTGGCTCACCTGAGACTGGATGGCTTTTAGGTATTTCCTTGTCTAGATGACAGCCTCCTTTCTCTTCCACCAAGCCTCTACTTATCCAAACCAGGGACTACTTGCTGTGTCTGTGTCTCCAGCTAGACATTACTATAAGCTACACCAAGTCACAACTCTCCCCTATGCAAACTCTGGAGTTCATTGGTGCCTGTCTAAATACCTAGCACAAGTAGCAAGTTTGCCACAGACAAGAATAGACACTTTATAAAATCAGCCTTACACATCCTTTCTCTTCATTCACCTCCAGCCAGAGTAGTGTTATAACTACTTGGATCAATGGCAGCTTCAATAGTGTTGGTACTCTTAGCACAATTTCACATGAGGGTTCTACAGTGGACACTAGAGGTATAGTGGTCAGTAAGGCACCATCCACTTACAGCACCCATTTGTATCAGAGATGTTTGCAAACAACACATAACCTGGTGGATCCACACAAAAGAAGTTTCTGGGGGCCACCCTTTTATTCTTCCCTCACCCAAGACCACAGTAACAATGGATGCCTCCCAACTAGGGTGGGGGCATTACTTGGAAAGGAAAGTCCAAGGCACATGGTCCCAGTTAGAGGCCAATCATCACGTCAGTATCCTAGAAGTGAGAGCAGGCCTATTAGCATTGCAGGCTTTTCACGATATTCTTCCTCTGGGGATGATTGCTGTTCAGACAGACAACATGTCAGTGGTCTAGTACATCAACAAACAGGGGGAATCCGATCCTATTCCCTATGTAGAGAGGCAATGAGAATTTGACAATAAGCAGTCTGTTCTGGCCACTTTCTGTTGGCAGCACATATGAGTGGTTTCTCAATAAGTCAGTTGCAGAAATGATATTTCACCAGTGGGGCCAACCATGCTACGACCTCTTTGCTTCTCCCCTCAATTCCAGATGCAACAGGTACTTTGCCCTGATTCCCCCCAGAGGAGGAGTCACCGAGATACTCTCTAGTTCACGCCCATTTCTCTTATCTCCAAGTTTATCCAGAATGCATTACAGCAGAAGAGCAAAATAATTCTCATTGTTCATCTTCCCTGGTAGTAGATCCTATTCATGATCTTCTGTCTCACCTGCCTGTATTGCCTTACACGGACATTCAGTCTCTCAAACTGACTGCATTTTTTCCACTTCCAGTGATGGCTAGAAACTCCAAGCTTTCTTCCCCAGTTCATCACATTCTTACGTCATCCCAGAAAGCTTCTAGCAGGAAAATTTATAAGAGCAAGTTAAAAACTTTATGTCTGGACCCATGAGAGACAATTAGACCCCTTTTCAGCACCTATTCCAGTGATTCTTAATTTTCTCGCTTCCATTTTCAACAATGGAGCTAGTTATTTGACACTTAAACTGCAACTGGCTGTCATTTCAAACTTCCACCTAGGTGAAAACCACTCCTCTTCAAGCTTTGACTCAACCTCCATTTCAATCTTCAGCCAAGGCAGAATTAAAGTTTTTATCATGGAAAACCCGTTTCCTGGTCACCATTACATCTGCTAGATGGGTATCAGAGCTCCAGACACTTTATTCTAAACCATTTTACCTGAGTTTTCATAAGGTTAGAGTATCCCTTTGGATTAATTCTTCCTTCCTGCCTGGGGTGGTGTAAGAGACAAATCTTAACCAGCCAATTAACCTTCCAGGCTTTTTCCAAATTTTTCTATCAAGGGGAAATACATGCTTCATTTATTTGATGTTCATAGATAACTCAAATTCTATATTCACAGAACTTAACATTGTAGAAAATCAGAACAACTGTTTGTTCCTTTTCCAGTGCAAAGTTGGGCAAAGCAGTATCAAAAGTAATCTTGGCTAGATGGCTCACTGATAGCATTGTCTTTGACTACAAAAGTAATGGTTTATCACTACTCAAACCATCTAAGGCATACCCCACCAGAACTATGACCACATCATCTGTCTTTTGGTCCAGAGCATCCATATATGACATTTGTGCAACTGCTACATGATCCAATCTTCATGCATTTGTAACTCATTACAAATTGGACATTCTTTCATGGGATAGGGTAGCATTTGGTTCTGCTGTACTCCAGAATATCCTTCCCTGAGGACAACCCAGGTTTACTCTAGCTGGGGACCCTGTCCCATTGAGGAGTGGATGAAAAAGACAACATCAGATATTTAAGTTACATACTCACCATAACTCTGCATCTGTTTTTGTCTATTTTCATCCTTCCTCAACTTCCTACCTTCAACCCCTTTCCTTTTTGATAGGTTCCTAGTATGTCCTAAGGGGTTCTTCCCTGCCAGTCTTGCTACGTGAGCACCAGGGCTTCCTTTCCTTCTCCTTCTTCTTCGATTTATCCTTGAGTTGTAGTTGTGTTGTCTCAAAGGATGATAATGGTTGATAATACTTTATTCATATTATGGTTAGCTGAACAGAGGGCAAACTTGATCTGAGGAGAAGAAGGGGGCTATGAATAAGAGGAAGAGCTCGAGATTCAGAACTTAAAGTCTATCAAGGTGGCTGAGGATGGATCCAGCATTGGATCCGAGACCCATCATTTGAGGAAGGACAAAAACAGACAACACAGATGCAGAGTTATGGTGAGTACTTAACTTAAATTTTTGTCACATTGGTTGCTTTGGTGTTTAGACTTTGTGTACCAGAAATTCTTTAACTTCTGTCAGTTGTAAAAAAAATTTTGAATATATTTCAAACTTTTTTTGTGAAAATAGGATCGTTTGGCAGAGTTTAGTTGTATTAGGACATACTTTTTACTAGAATATTTAAGTGTGTATTGTGATACATTTCCAGTATTGTCAGTTTATTATTCTGGCTGGTGTTCTCTCCCCTGACTTGATGGAGTGTAACCCTGGTATCGTTCATCAAATTTGGTTGCGCCTAAAAAAGTAATAAAAAATAAAAATGTGCCTCAGCCTATGATTAGTGATTTTGTCAGAGCCACTGCTCAGCCTGCAGACCGCATACCTTTTTCCCCATTTCCTTCTAGTGTAGCTTTCCAGCCACTATGAAACAGGGTTTAGACACATTCTCCAGGGCTGTTCCAGTACCTGGAGCAGGTATGTGAGAACAAAACCCTTTAGGTGCAGTTGTAGCCCAGGGTAAGAGCCCCTTGCCAGACATAATAATCTGTCCTTAGATATTTTATCTAGTAGTGAAGCTCACAAGAGAAAGAAACAAAGCTTCATCGTATAGCTAATAATTAGATTATAGCTGTTTATAAGGCTGATGTGGTTTCCCTGGCTAAAATTGTTTTGCATGCAGCTAATTCTGGTGGTTGTGTTCTCATACATTGCTCTAGTATTAGGCTGGCTAGAGACCTTTTTGTTGATTCAGAAAATTATCAGGAATCTGATGATGACAATGGTGATTTCCTTGTTGATACTGAGTCCAGTCACTCTGATCTTGAAAGGTGAACCTGAGCTTAAGTCCAAACAAGTGTTCACTTTCCCACTGATGATTGCAAGATTTAATAATGTTTTTACTTAAGAGCAGTCAGGAGTTATCCCAGAGGTAGGCAGGTTATATGACCTTATAGAGGATGAGCTGTCCAATTCTGTGACTATTCCCCATCTCTTCCTTGACTCTGAAGATGTTTATAAAGCTGCCTGCAGGACACCAGTATCCATTCTACCAGTCCCTTAAAAGCCTTAGAGAAAATACAGGGTCTCCTCAGATATGACAGGTCTCTTTTCTCATTTGACTGCAGAGCCAGCCACAGTCTGCCCAGTTGCCTGACCTAATAAAAACTCCTTGGTAACTTCTGGTAATGGAGCAGAGTGAGTAAGATGTGTATGGCTAGCTTCTCTGTACAGGAATAAAAAAATGTTTAAAGGCGTGTGGCAATGAGGAAATAATTAGCAAGAAGTCTGTCGGGAAAGTACTGAAGTATATGTTCAGCATTCCTGCCTGAGTTCTACAGTGTGTGAATGAAAAAAAGAAGCAAAAAGGGAAAGTACAGCAACGCAAGGGTGGCAGTGACTGCAGAAGTGGTGGATAGTGGTGTGGCAGAGCAGGATCAGGCGGACTTCGAGACTGGAATAGAAAAGGTGGATATCACAATCCTTGATGTATTTCTGGAGGTGAACAAGATAAATGACAGAATTGATAATTACATGAGGGCAACTGACTGCCAAATAGGTGAAGTGATGGAAGTGGTCAGTGAGCTCTCCATCGCATTACAGGGACTCTTGCAAGAAAATGAGGAATATAAAGCAAGAATGGATAGTATGGAAGCTAAGATGGAAATCCTGGAGGCAAAGCTGATTGACCAGGAGGACCAGGCATCTAGAAAGTATTTGCAGCTTTCTGGAGTTCCAGAAGGAAAGTAAGGTAAATATTATATGGGCTTTGTGTGGAAACAATTAGCAGAATGAACACAATTATCAGAGAGAGTGAAATAGTATGGAGTGCCCACTGAACACTATAGATTCCATGACAGATGCAACGAAGATTTCTCCTCACCCTAAATTCTCAGATTTGCTATATTTCAGGGGAAGGAGCAGGAACCAGGAGTGAAGTTGGAATGTAGTAGCTTATGAGTGTTCATTGGATGAGGCCATTCCATGGCAATTAGGAAAAAAGGTTGGCGTTTATTGCAGCACAGAGGCTATGTCAGGTGAAACACATCCAGTATAAACTTTTATACCCGGTGATCTTAAAACATATACTCCCAGGAGATGCAAAGGAGTTCAAGAACCCCCAGAACTCCTGCCGGTGCTTGGAGTCGAAGGGCTAGGACATAAATTAGAAATCAGCAAACCGGTCTCATGAAGCTATGTCAGAGGAGTAACAGGTGTCCAGGATATGTGAACAGAGAGCAGAAAGAGGTCATGAACTTTTTCCTCTCTTCAAGAAGCAAGGACAGTGGGAGAGAGGAATAACACCCAGCAACCACTTCAGGCTGAGAGACAATTGACTGGGGGACAGCTCTGATATAAGTAAGTTGAGTGAATTGATGAGCATGCACAGGAGGTGACTATGTCTTAAACCTTGGTCTTGGTGGACACTGCCAGCTACTTAATAATGACTGATTCTGAAAGAGCATGAATGGACTGAGATATTTCAATATATGTTTTTTTCTTGTTTTGCTGCATTGTTCTTTCTAAGTGGGGGGAACTGTATAGTTGACAAGCCCTCTTCCTTTTCATGGACTCAATAAAGTATGTTTGTTTAATTCAGTATGAAAAGATGCACTGAAGAGGGTTGGAGGAAACTGTAAAGCCATGTATAAGATGTACTTAACTTAAACAGAAACGTGCAACTTGGTTTACATCATTTGGGGGGTCAAATGAAGAAGTATTGCATATATGTGTATAGACTTGTGAAAAGTATGTAGGGTTTAGTTGTTTTGAACTGAAGCATGAGTGACTTGGTTTATGCGGTTGCAGGGTGGATTCTAAGAAGTTTGTTTGTTTGTGTCTTTCGGCTTTTCCCGGTTAGGGGTCGCCACAGCGTAACTCCGGTCCGCTAATGATTGGCAGTAGATTTTTACGTGCCGGCTTGCCGGGCCTAACGCACAACCTTCACCGAAGGAACGCCCATCCACGCATGTCGCCACACAGAAGACGCTCTAACTGAGAATCGAACAGGCAAAGTCTAACTGTGAGGTGACAATGCTACCGCAGCACCACCACCGCAGTAAGGGTGGATTCTAAGAAGTATACCATACATACTCACAGACTTGGAGAAAGTAGGTAGGGGTGCTGCTATTCAAGCAGTAGTAATTTTAAAAGATATTGTGTTTGACAAACAATAAACATAGTGTTTATCAATTCAGTAGAGATTCTTTGTTTAGCAGGGGTGGACAGTGGATTCTGTAATTGAAGATATCCATGCAGAGACAGTGGTTGGTTTTGTTTGTTGGCAGGAGCAAACTGGAGCTGTTCTGAAGTGCTAGGGTGATTATGCCTTTATGGCTACTATATCACACCCACAAGGAGGAAGTAGTGGATGGGTGAAAACAGATCTGTGGCTAAAATAGGAGCATTAGGCTTCCATCTTGGAAGGTGACTGCTAGGTTGTTTGCATGTATAGTTTTAGCATCAGTTGCAGTTGCTTATTTCCTACAGTGGTTGAAAGACTGGGGTAAAAGGGGATGGGAAAATTGGACACTAGAAGGTTATAAAGAGGAAAGGATAGTCAACATTGTTGAAAAGAGGTGCAACTGGGAAGACGGTTAAAGATGGAGGGTAAAGGAAATAAGATATAAGAAGGTAGCCAAGGCTGGAATTAAGCTGGCATTTAGAGGAATGGAGGGGTTTTATTTCAAGATAGCAATGAATGGATGACATGAGACTCTGGTTAATAACATGGAATGTACACGGTTAACTAACCCAGTCAAGAAGGAAAGAGCTTTGAGTTTTATAAAGGACAATCTTTTGTTTGTGGTATTGCAAGAGACACATTTAAGGGCTGAAGAACAGGTAAAGGTGAGTAGGAATGGTTTTAAGGTATTGCCAGGTCGACTTATGAGGGGTATAGAAGATGTTTAGTAATTTTGTCGCCTCACAGTAAGACGCTGTCCGGTTCGATTCTCAGCTAGAGCATCTTCTGCGTGGAGACATGCATGAATGGGCATACCTTCGTTGAAGGTTGTGCGTCAGGGCTGGCAACTCGTCACGTAAAAATCAACTGCCAATCATTAGTGGACCTGGAGTTCCGCTGTGGTGACCCCTAACCGGGAAAAGCCGAAAGGCGCAACAACAACATTACCAAATAATAACTTGTTTTTGCAGGAAGGTGGAACTTTGGTAGCTGTAGAAATTTTTGGCAGCCTGGCAAGGGAAACATCAAGGAAAGTGCTTTATAATAATAACTGACTGTGTTCCCCAAGAAGCTAAACTTGAGTGGATGAAAAGTTTTTTGCTGAAGGTGAATCAGTTTCAAGAAGGATTTGTTGTATTGGCAGGAGACTGGAATTTTATTACCGCCTTAGGAGATACTACAGGGAGGACAATACTATATGGAGAGTGAGAAGGAAAGAGCTAACCAAGAAAGAAAAATAGATCAAGATATTGCTAGAGGCAGAATTTAGTCACCTTTGTAAGCAGTGTGTCTGCATGCACTTTAGTGTGATGTGGCGTAGTTAGCCAAGGATGGAGAGGTGTTGTGTGAAAAAGAAAGTAGGTTTGAGGTAACTGAGATGGACATAGCTCCTTTATTACATTCTGACTATGTTAAAGTAATGGTAGATTTGGCTTTGAAAAATGAAGGCAGGGCAGTGCAGCACTGAATTTTCCCTTCTTTCTTAAAGAAGACATTTTGGCAAATGGTGAGGGAATTATTCCAAAAAGAGTTGGAGGTCATTGGAGCGGTGACATTGACTAACTGGGACTGAGTCAAGGAGAAATTTATGGACAAGATAAAAGAATGGATTATAATGGATAGGAAGACAGAGAGCAAAAAGAGAAGCTGTTAAATAGAGTAAAAAGTTTAGAACTGCAGAGGTCTGGTCTTTCCCTGATGAAGACCAAGAGCTACATCAGAGCAAGGCAAAATAGCATGAAATGGAGGACAATAGACTTCCGCGACAAAGCATAGCCATTAAAGAGTTGTTCTCAGTTACTTCCCCCACTGCAGTGAAGGCATTGGCTAGGCAGTTTAGACAACAGTGAGTGGAGGGAACAATCTGAAAATTAATGAAAGGTGAGAGAGGGCAGCTCACAGAAAGTTTAGATGAAATTGAAAAGATGTTTAGAACCTTCTGTTAGAAGTTGTATAAGAGCAAGATAAAAGGAGAAGAAAGGCAAGTTGAAATAAAACAATATTTGATGGGATTACCATTGATGGTATTAACAGCAGATGTGGAGCAAAGATTGACAGTGAAAATTACTGTTGAGATCAAGGGGGCACTAAAAAAGCCGATGTCAGGGAGATCACCAGGAAGTGATGATATTCCAATAAAAGTTTAGTGGTTGGAGGAAAGTCAATAATTAAGACCTAGGATAGCCTTTATAATCGGGTACAAGCGGGTCCCCCCACCTCAAGTCTTGGCAATGGTAGATAGTGGCAGTACTTCCCAAAGAGGGGAAGAGTCTAGAAGAACCCACCTCTTACAGACCTATAACTATCTTGAATCATGATTATAACATTTTTATGATTGCATTAGCTACAAGATTGTGCAGTATTTTACCACCGATAATACATGGGCATCAAACAGGGTTTATCCAGGAAGTGAAACATTTGATAATATCGATAGGATATTTCTAATTGTACAGGATAAGGTGGTAAAAAGAATGAAGTAGCTTTTGACAGAGTGGACTGGAATGTCCTCTTTGAGGTATTATCCCTTATGAAATTCCCTGCTGACTATATAAGAGTGGTGAGACACCTGTACTAGGAGACTATAGCACACATGAAACTAGGGGGGAGTGCTGTCAAACAGTTTTAAGCTGGAGGGGACACAAGGCAGGGCTGTCATCTGTCTTGTTTCTTTGCTAGCTGCATTGATAAGGGAGTTATCTATGAGGGGATACACGTCGTTAACTTTGGATCTAAAGGTGGCTATATATGTGGATGATGTTATTTTGTCCTTAACAGAGTTTGATGAGGATCATGAGGAGCTGCAGAGGCTGTTGAGTAGGTGTGAAGAATATCCTGGATGCAAGATCAATGTAGAAAAACTGCAGGTGGTAGAAATAAATGTGGAGTGTGACTGGATCATGACTGTGGGAGTAGCAGAAAAGTAAGAGAGTGAGGGGAGGGAGTCAGACATCTAGAGGTGTGTCTGAAAGACACCTGAAAAATATGGATGAGAGATCATGGAGGAGCACATAAGAGAGATTGGTAGGGGATTTAGCCAAGAAACTGCAAAAATGGAAAATGTTTGACTTAGATTGAAGATTGTAGGTATTGAAATGTTACCCAACAACCTTGGAGTTATTTAATGCAATTATTCTGGAAAACCCAAACAAAAGGGGAAGTGAGACAACTAACATGAATTTTATTACTTTTTGATAAACCAAGAGTAAAGTGGAATAGACTAATATTCCCCAGGCAGGAAAGGGGATTAGGAGTACCAAATATTCCTGTGTATGCAAGAATCTGTGGAGCTAACATATGCAGTTAGATTGCACATAAGCAATGTTATATACCTAACCTATCACCAGGCAGTGACTGAAGATGAGAATCAAACTCTATACCTTGTGTTTTTGAGGTAAATACTTTAACCAGTAAGCCATCTCTCAACTTAAGGAAAGAGTGGCTTACCTATTGCGACTTTTGTGATGCAGTAGAAATGCAAAGATGTTAGTACCTCCGGTAACTGATAAAGTTGCTGTGGAGATGAGAAAATAATTGCAAACTAAATTCTGGTGGGAGTGGAAGGAAGCTGTGTCTAGTACAGAGTGTGAGAGATGTATTTACACCAAGAATCTAGAATCCATGCTCTCTCTCACTCAAAACAGTAACAAGGAGAAGGTTGCAAACTCACCCCCCACTACATATTCACATAGTACCACTACTCATACACAAAGTATGCATCAAACACATAAATCCACATATGTGGAGACCTCCAAATCACAAGTCTGCTACAGCTAACACAGTCTCCACAGCACCCATGACACACAGCTGCCTGTCTGGTGCTGGAATTCGCCAAATCGTGCATGCCCTCAGGTCTCTCAGCAACAAGTACTGATGTTAAGTTGTCTATCTCACCTTCGTTTCTTGCTTGTTGGGATTGGAGCTGATCCTCGGCTCTGACTCGGCCATCTTCTATAGCTCGAGAACTGTTTACTGGCTCGAGGCTACCCCTTATCCCATGATGCCTAGCGCTAGCTACCCAGATCTTGTTTGCCTCTTCAGCTGCGAGGTCCGTTGTTACTGGCTCAGGCTCGCATAAGTTTTATTGTACTACTTTTTCTATCAGGTTAGGGTTCTTTTTTCATAGTTTATTGTTTTTCAACATAGTCGCTAACTAGTTTGTTGTTGTTTAGTGTAATTCTATTTTTCCCTTAGAACTCCTTTAAGTTAGAGAGTTCTTCCCCTCCCCCCTCCCTCTATCCTCTTGTAGGTAACTTTTTAGTTTAAGCCTTTTCTTCTTTTTACTTTCTAGGTAGCCGTTTAAGTTAGAGGCTTCCTAGTTTTTTTAAAAAAAAAAACTATCTTTACCTGTAGTATATTGTGTGTTTTTGGTTAGTGTCTGTTAGTTTTTGCTCTTTGGCCCTTTGGCCAAAAACAATTCAGTGTAGGTGTAATATTTCTCTGGTTGGATATGTCTAAAGAATCCAAGGTGTCTGGATTCAAGAAGTGTGACTCATGATGTCAGAAAATGTCTCAGACAGATGGGCACACTTCTTGCGTCTATTGCTTAGGCGCAGTGCACTTGCAGGACTCTTGTTCTGTATGCCATGCATTCAGCCCAGGGGTTCTGCAGGAGCGCAAAAATAAGCTTATTTTGAGGGGTCTTCTTAAGCCCCAGGATTCACCAGGCCAAGACTCAGCCGGTGAAATCTCCGAAACCGACCAGATCGTTGGCTCCCAGCTCAAAGCCGTCATTGGCCCAAGCCTTACCTACTACCTCGGTTCCGGCTGGAACCGAGGAGACTGCCTCCCTGTCGACTCCACCAGTACCTTCGAAGCCATCGCGGACCCACAAGAGGCCGAGGTCCCCTTCTCTAGAGTCTATACATTCGGCTCCTCGGTCTCCCCTGTTGCAGAGTGACCGCAGTCACAGATCCTCCCACTCTTCTCGGTCCTCTATGCTCTCGGATCACGACGTGGAGAGAGTGGTCAGTAGGTTGTTGAAATCGCAGGCACTGGCCAAAATGTTGTCCAACCCTCCTCAACAGGTGTCGGCTCCTCGGCTTCCATCAATGTTCCTCCTTCGACTCCATTGAGCTCGGAGCCGGAGTTTGTTGGGGTTTGAATCGTGGAACCGTCGGCACCGATAACGATTTCCCCTTCGGTTCTGTAGTCGGCTCCGATCCCCTTGATGATGCCTTCCGTCAAGGGATCTGGGTGCCGAGACTCCCTCGTCGGCTCCGAGGGGGCGAGTGGCATTGGACCCTTGTCCGATCCCGTTCTCCCTCTCAGAGCATCGGCGCAGGTGAGCTCGGCTCCTACATCGGCCTCAGAGCCATCTCCCTCGGTGTGGAGGAGGATTCCGGTTTCGACGGAACTGGAGCCTTCTCTGCATCGTGGCAGGGACGCCTTCAATGTCATGAGGAGTGTGCTGGCCTCTGAGTCAGTCCCACGTTCGACCCCACTGGCTCTGTCCCCTGTAGTGCCTGCATCAACCTCTGCCCCTCCTCCAGACCCCAAGCATGGGGAACCGGCACTCCAGAGCACCCCAATGGGTGTTTCCTCTTCTTCCGAGGCCTCCCCTGATCATTCAGAGGAGCCCCCTTGGAAGAAGAAGTGCAAGAGAAAGCACATTGACTCCCCTGAGTCTGTCACTTCGGATACGGATTTGGATGAATCAGAAGGGTCCCCAAGATCCCCCTCTGAATATGTTTCCTTTTCAAACATCCTAGAAATGCTTAAGCAGAGGGGGAACTGGACTGCCCTAGCCCCTACCAAGGATTAATCTGTATTCCTGGATGTGTTCGGTTTCCGACCTTCCACCTCCTGGGTGTCTCCCCCCTTCGATCCACTAATATCAGTGGTGGCTCGAAGGGCTTGGTCAGCCCCAGATACAGTAGAACCAACCCCGAGGAGACCCGGCAAGTTTATCACTGCATCCCCTGATAAACAGTTCCTTACTAAGGGTGTTCCCGTAGATGCCATGATGGTAGCAGCGGCCACTAAAAAGGAGTTAGTGGAAACTTCTTCCTCTGTCCATCCTCCTAACAAGGAGTCTAGGACCATGGATAGATACGGGAAGAGTATGTTTGCTTCAGCAACATTTTCCATGAGGTCACTGAATTACTTATGCCATTTTACCAGGCTTCAGAGGGATCTCCTGAAAGAGCTTGGAGATACCCTCCAGGATCCATCAGCTGAAGGGGCTCAAGCTAAAGTGGCTTCTCAGCTGGCGACCCTTAATTCGGTAGTTAATTCCTCCATGATGCTCATTTCCTATGCAGCCGATGGTGCGAGTAGAGCAGCAGGTACAGGCATGGCCCTCAGGAGACACGCATGGATGCGGCTATGTAATTTTGCGGAACCTTTTAGAGTGTTGTTCACCAACACTCCCTTTGACGGTTCATTTCTTTTTGGACCACAGGTGAAAGACACTCTCACTAGGTGTGAACAGGAAGACAAGACTCTTTGCCATGGGAGTCTGTTTTTCCACTCCTTCCAGACCATATCCCAAAGATCAGAAGAGTGGTAAAATGTGGTTTCGGAAATCCCAGGGAGCCCCGCCTGACACACGTAGTGATTTTTCCTCCAGGGGCAGAGGAGGAAACAACAACAACAGACCAACAACAACAGACACCGCCCTCAGGGCAGAGGGGGTCCGCAGAACCAGGGCAGCAGAGAATCCTTCTCTGACAAGCCCTTCCAGCATCCCTGAATGGTTGCCTGGCTGCCCACCTCTGGAGGCAGTCGGGGGAAGACTTTCATTGTAGCCAAAAGCCTGGCAAAACCTAACGCGAGACAAATGGGTACACTCAATCATATCCGGAGGCTATATAATTCCCTTCTTTCAACCTCCCTTACCGTCAAGCAAATCCCTTCCAGATGTTCCACCCAATCCGAGGGCCCAAGCAGTCATAGAAATTTCAAGACTGCTAAAAAAAAAAGAGTCATCCAGGAAGTCCCAGCAGACCAACTCGGATCCGGAACTTACTCAAGGTTCTTTTTGGTACCAAAAAAGACAGGGGACTAGAGACCAATATTGGATCTCAGCAGACTAAACAAGTCTGTTCAAAGAACAGGGTTTCGGATGGTCACGCTACAGTCCATTCTACCCTTTTTTGGGTCAGGACAATTGGATGTGCTCAATAGATCTTCAGGATGCGTACTATCACATCAAAATGGACAGGCGCTCCAGGAGATTCCTTCGCTTCCGGCTGGGAGCCAGTCATTACCAGTTCAGAGCTGTGCCCTTTGGTCCACCACAGCCCCCAGGGTGTTCACCAAATGCATGGCAGTAGTCACGGCTCACCTGAGGCGTCAAGGATTCCAGGTGTTTCCTTATCTAGATGACTGGCTCCTTACTGCTACTACCAGGCATCAACTCCTTCAAGCCAGGGACTATACAATTACAATTTGTGCCCAGCTAGGCATTACTATAAATTTCGAAAAATCTGCCTTGTTGCCCTGTCAATCTATTACCTATATAGGAGCAGATTTAGATACAAGAAGTATGTCCGCAAGGCTACCCCCAGACAGGGTGGCCACGATTCGGCAGCAAGTTCATATCCTCATGCAATGCAAAAAGGTACTAGTCCGGTTGGTCATTCAAACTCTGGGTTCTATGGCAGCGGCAATTTTTCTCTTACCTCTGGCCCATTTTCACACAAGAATCCATCAGTGGCTTCTCTTCACACAGTGGTCCTTTCAACAGCTCCCCATGTCTCACATGATCATGATTACAGAAACATGCAAAATCACCTTTCCTGGTGGATGGTCTCCCCACTAGTGTCTCAGGGAAGACCATTCATCCAGCTTCCTCCGGTTGCCACTGTGACCACGGATGCCTCACTGATAGAGTGGGGGGGGGGGCATTATCAGGGCAGGACAGTCCAAGACACTTGGCAGCCTCACGAGTAGCATCTGTACATAAATGTCTTGGAGATGAGAGTCGTGCTCCTAGTGTTGCAAGCACTTCAGGACTCCCTCCCTTCCGGGACCATTGCAATTCAAACGGACAACATGTCAGTAGTGTGGTACATCAACAAGCAGGGCGGAACCAGGTCCTACCCCCTATGTCGAGAAGCACTCAGACTCTGGCAGTGTGCGATTTCCTCCCAACGATTTCTGATTGCGATGCACATCCCTGGGAAATCCAATGTCATAGCGGAGATGCTCAGCAGAGCTATTCTCATGCCTCACGAGTGGTCTCTGAATTAGGTAGTTGCGGATCTGATCTTCCACAAATGGGGACAGCCTTGCTGCAATCTGTTTGCTACCCCCTTCAACAGCAAATGCAGCAACTACTTCTCCCTTTTACCGCTTCCCGGTCACCCTCCCAGAGTCGCTCTAGTCCACGATTGGCCTTAGGGACTTCTTTATGCCTTCCCGCCATTCCCTCTTATACCCAAACTCATACAGAAAGCTATATCGTTGGGTTGCAAAATGATCCTCATTGCTCCTTACTGGCCTCGACAGTTTTGGTTTCTGTTCCTGCACCGTTACCTCCTCGAGCAGACCTGGACTTTGGATCCTATTCCAGACCTGCTGATTCATCAATCAGGAGAGCTGCATCGATCCCTCCAAACACTCCAGCTCACAGCTTGGTTGATCCAATTCCAACCCTAGCCAGGCTTCCCAGCATTTCCCCGGCTGTGCGTGAGATCATTGTCTCCTGTCACAAATCTGCTACTAGGAAGACGTATGCTAGCAAATGGAAACGTTTCTCTTGTTGGGCAGAGGCTAGGAACATAGATCCCTTTTCAGCCCCAGTTCACGAAATCTTGGAGTTCCTAACAGAGCCTTTCCATTCTGGGTCCGCTTCTGCCACAATCAGGGTTCAACTAGCAGCCATCTCTAACTTTCATGTCGGGATTTTTACTCTAAACATTATGTCTCATAAGCTGTGTAAAGCTTTTCTCAGAGGGACTACTCTCCTTAGGCCCCCAGTGAGAGATCCCCCTCCTCCTTGGGACCTTAATTTGGTACTAACCTCCTTGATTATGCCCCTTTTTGAACCGGCAGCATCCTGCTCCTTTAAGTTTCTATCTTGGAAAACTCTCTTTCTGGTAGCTGTTACCTCAGTCAGACGTGTCTCGGAACTTCAAGCACTAAGTGTTCATCCTCCGTACTTAGTTTTTCATAAGGACAGGATTGCTCTGAGAACTAATTCCCTCCTTCCTTCTGAAAGTCTGCTCAGAAAATAATCTAAACCAATCCATAGACCTTCCTGTGTTTCCCTAACTACACCAACAAGGCAGAATACAAATGACACCTTTTGGATGTTCATCAACAATTACGTTTTTACCTGCATAGAACGAAGGATATAAGAAAGTCGGATCAACTTTTCCTTTCCTATGCTAGGGGCAAACATGGTCTTCCAGTCTCCAAAGTGACCCTGTCCAGGTGGTTGTCTCACATTATTACCTTCATCTATCAACTAAGAAACAAAGAATTGTCCACCAAACCGAAAGGTCATTCTACTAGGGCTTTGGCCACCTCTGTAGCCTTCCAGTCTAGGTTGCCTATGGACTCTATCTGTGCCGCTGCCACGTGGGCAAATCCTCATACCTTTATTTCTCATTACAAGTTAGACATGGTCTCCAGGAGTAGAGCTAACTTTGGTTCCACTGTTCTGAAGAGTCTGTTCCAATGAGCCACCCAGGATCGTAGGTGCTAGGGATGCTCTCCCAACAAGCAAGAAACGAAGGCGAGATAGACAACTTAGCATAAAGAAGTTATGTACCTACCATAACGTTCCATGTTAGTTGTCTTCATCTCGCCTTCTTTCTTGCATCCCCCCCTCCATCCCCCTATCCTATTGGACCGAGAGGAGTTTAAGTTTCACTGACTGAGTGTTCTCTGGTTTGTTTCCTCTACTGACTTAGAGGTTATACCAGGTAGGTTTAACCCTCTGTTTGGGAGGGTTTCATTCCATAGCTATGGTGAGGGTTAGCTATTTCAAACGAGATCTGAGTAGCTAGCGTAAGGCATCATGGGATAAGGGGTAGCCTTGAGCCAATAAACAGCTCTTGAGCTATAGAAGATGGCCAAGTCGGAGCCGAGGATCGGCTCTGATCCCAACAAGCAAGAAAGAAGGTGAGATGAAGATAACTAACATGGAACGTTATGGTAGGTACATAACTTCTTTTTATGACTCTGTCATAGTTCATGGTTGTGCGAATAACCTGTGATGTACCTTACTGGACTATGGTCGACATGGTCAAGAGACATGGCCGAGCTCTACTGAGTATGTGTCCCAGGCAGGTATATCCATAGCCTTGAGCAGCATACTACCCTCACCTATAATGATGCCACAGTATAAACCAAAAATTATTGATTTCAGTAATTGGCTTAGTTTATGGTGTCATTCCAAGGCAATCCAGTTCCTGTCTGCCTGGAAGTTACTGGTTGACAAACTTCGCTGCTTTGCCACAAACGGCTTGCACCTGGACCCCTAGACTTTCGGCTGCTGGCAAAGGCTCTTGCCTCCCCATAATGGCTTTTTTTAGGCAAGGTCTCGAAAATAACATTACGGACATGAAATTAACCAATCAGAAAAAAATAAGGGTCATGCTGCTAAATGCTATGAGCTTAAACCAAAAACAGCACTCCCTGGAAGCACTTTTATCACTAGAAGATGTAGATGTCTATGCAGTCACAAAAACCTGGTTTAAGGCCACAGAGAGTACCCTAGCTCTGCAAGGCTACAATGTCTTCCACACCTTTAGATCACAAAATCACAAAAAAAAAAAAAAACAAAGGAGGCAGTGTTTCCATTTATATTAGAGATAAATTCATCTATCGTCTGTTTAGACTGGACAACTTCATGGAGTTATTCCAGGTCGAGTTTACAGTGGATAAGACCCCCATTCAAGTCCTAGCCAGTTATAGATCCCCCTCCATGGGATCTCACAAAGCCTACTTAACCAAACTGAAGACAATTCAAATTTTACCAAACACACTCATTATGGGGGATTTCAGTTATCCTACCATCAACTGGGAAACCTACTGTAGCCCAAACTCGCTAGCACAAAGGTTCCTTGACTTTGTGAATTCAAATGCCCTGGAGCATATTGTCGATACCCAGACAAGAGGAACAAACATTCTAGATCTAGTCCTTACCAACCTGTCAAACAGATGGACTGCTGCAACTGTTGGACCCACATTAGTTAAAACTGACCACAGATCAGTCACCTTCGAACTGACACTAACACCAGAACTCCCAAAGGGTGAAATCAGATGAGAAAACTTCACCAAGGCCTCCTAGCTGACAGTATAAATGCATTTCAAGCCCCAGTCCAAGTTGAAAGTGATAACTACACTGAAGCTTACACCAAAGCCCTGTACAATCATGTGTATAAGTGTATAAACTCGGCTGTACCAGAGAGAATCAAAGCCAGAGCCCTAAGTAAAATCAAGCTGCCATTGTGGACTTCCAGCATCAACAAACTCTACAATAAATAGAAAAAGTTGCTGTCCAAGAAAACAAAGACAAGGACCCAACAATGGAAAAGTACCCTCCTCAGCTTAACAGGCAAATAAGACAATTTGTCAAATCCTCCAAGAGCTCCTTTGAGAGAAATCTAGCAAGTACTGCCAATGATAGCCATAAGGCCTTTTACAATTATATACATAACCTAAAGAGTAGGACCCAAACATGTGCAGAACTGGTGGCCAATGGTATCACACACACACTGACCCTGCAGAGATAGCGAACCTGCTAGCAGACAGGTTTGATGAAAATGTCACTCCCTTATCATCTCCTATCTTACAACAAACCCTCACCCCCCTCCACCTTACATATCTGAAGAACAGATCCTCAAAGCCCTGTTCAAGACAAAGAACGTGGCCTCTGTGGGACCAGATGACATCCCAGGCTATCTTCTGAATAGGCTAAAATATGAACTAGCATCACCATTAAATACCATTTTCAATCATGGCCTAACCACAGACTTTGTTCCTGTGGAATGGAGAACAGCTACAGTTATTCCCCTCCACAAAGGTGGCCTAGCAACAAACCCAGAGAATTACAGACCCCTAAGCCTGTCCAGCCTCATCTATAAGGCCGTGGAATGTATCATTATGGACCTCATAAATAAAGACATAAATGACCTCCAAACCCTGGATCCTACCCAATTTGGCTTTGTGAAGTGCAGATCCTGCCTGTTAAATCTAGTGGATTTCTTTGGAAGTGTGACCAAGGCCACTGATAAGGGCAAATCTGTGCTTACAGCATACCTCAACTTGGCAAAGGCTTTTGACACAATCCCACATTCAGGCATTACCAATAAATTTAGCAAACTGAATGTAAACCCTTTTGTTGCAAGATGGTTTGACAACTAGCTCACAAACCGGATACACACTATCAAAGTGGGTGACTCCACATCAGCTAGCAGACCTGTTACCACCAGCAGGGTGTTACAGGGGTCAGTGCTGTTCCCCCTACTGTTTGGTATATACTTCTCAGAAGTTCAGGTCAAAACTAAAGGGCTGTGTCTGACCTTGTATGGAGATGACTGCAAACTAGGTGCAATTATTGAATCCTTAAATAATGTCAGTATACTCCAGGATGGTCTCACACAGACCAACGACTGGTGTATTAGTCACAGTCTTAATCTGAATGCAAAGAAATGCAACATTTTTCCCTTCGGCACAATGTCCCTTCACATTATCAAATTAATAACAATACCCTAAGTACCCATGAAGTGGTAAGGGACCTGGGATCACAGGTTGACAGTGACCTTAACTTCGACTACCACGTCTGCCATTGTAAGGAAAGCTTTCCATGTAGCTCACTTGATTAATAAAGACATTGTCTCGAAAACAAAAGAAGTTATAAGTCCCATGTACTTGGCACTTATCCGGCCCATAATTGTGTATAATGCCCCATTTGGTATGTGCCATACTAAGCACCTACAGCAACTAGAGAGACCTCAGAGGTTTCTAACAAAGAAGATCAAGGGCCTCCAGCATGTGCCTTACACAAACTGACTAAAATTCCTGTCACTATACTCCGTATCATATAGACTTCTTAGGGGAGGCTTATGCCTGGTCTACAGAGCAACCCAAGACCCAAACCTAATGAACTTACTGCATATCTGTAAATCAAATGGGTCTAAGGCTACCCGTTTCAGGGTCTTAAATATGACCTGTGACTTAAATAGGACATGCTGGAGGGACAGAGTTATTTCCCAGCAATTGCCACATCTTTGGAAAAGGCTACCAATTCATGTAAAACAGAGTACCTCTATGACTCTGTTCAAGAGGAACTTGGATGAGTGGATAGGGCACCATAAATTCTTACCAGAGATAGCACCTCCAACCTCCTGGACATGGGCAGTTATCATTAAATGCAATCTTGGGTATTGACTAACACCTGTATGGTATTACATTGGATTGAAACGGCTAGGCTTAAATTGACCTCCGGTTCGATAGCCTAGTACTCTCATATGATCCTGTGATCCTATTGGAAATAAGTTAATAGCTGGCCATTTACCATTGAGGACATGTAGTTAGATAACAAAATGAAGGTATGGACTGATACCATTTGGTTGATGCCAAGGGTGTACTGAGTTGGAAGGAAGTGAACTATATGGTGCCAGCAGGAGAATATGTGTATTATTTCTCAGTAAGGAAGGATCTAAGTAAGCTAACCTGGAGACGAATACCACATGAAACTTGGCCAGATTTGATCAAGTAGATCATAGAGATTAGAAATGAGGAGGTGATAATTAAAGGGATAATTTCCAAATCGTGTAGGTATTTAGGGGAAAAGGAAAGAAAAGAAGTGTTATATATGAGAGAAGAATGGGTTAAGGTATTGGGAGATGAAATCAGTGATAAAAGGAGAGAGCAGATATGGAAGTTGGCACAGAAGGTGATTAAGCAAAGGAAGTGTGGACGTTTTGCATGGAAGTGACTCCAAAAGTATTTTTACACACCATGTAGGATATAAAAGATGTTCCCATTAACAGATGGGTAATGCTGGAGATGTGATAATGGGGAGAGAGGATACTGGACATATTTTGGGAAGGTGTTCAATAAGGTATATTTGGAAATTAGAGTTAGACAGGATGTTAAGTAGGATACTGCAAGACAGTGTGAGGCTAACTAAATTTTTGTTGATGCTAGGGAAAGGCTTGGAGAATGTAGAAGGGGAAAGGATGAATCAATTTGTATGGATCATAGCTGTGGCAGCCAAGCCAAAAAGTCAGTTACTAGAGAATGGAAGGCAAGGGAAAGTCTGACAATAGAGGAAGTAATTAGGTGGAGGAGATAAGAGAAAAGGAAAAGAAGAGTACAAGGAAGAACTGACAACATCATGTTACGAAATGGCAACCTTGGCTTGTATTTGGAGACAAGTGGAAGTGAAAAGAGAAATGATCAGTGCATAGAAAAGTATGGTCTCAGGATGTAGGGTGTTGGGAAGTTGGGGTATTATGAGAAGAATAGTTGAGGAGTGGTTTCTTTTTTCAGATTCTGAGCAAATTGGTAGGTGTGGTAGAACACTTTTAAGGTTGTTAGAAAAGTTAAAGTTCTGTTTCAGTTACATCATGGCAAGTTAGGTGCCACATGATAGTATGAATGGGAAATAATGGGAATGTGGTTCTCTAAAATATAAGAATCTTAGCATACCTTAAACTTGTTTACCCAGGTGCTTGTATGATATGTTAAATAGCATCATGTACATAAAATAATTCTTAAGAACTGAGCAGAGTTGGTAAAAGTATGTGAGTTCTCATTGTTAATGCCAGTATTGGGTTAGTGTGCCTGTTATAGGTGCAAGAGGGAAAAGAGGGCAAGGTAGGTTGAGTAACTAACCACTAGCAACTGGGAGAAATGACACCATACATGAGAGTTGTCATTTGAATGTAAGAATAATGGTTGTAGAAATTGAATAAAACAGATATGATAAAAATAAAATATGTACGTACATAAATAAATAAATAAATAAATAATTAAATTAAGTCCTTGTCTTCATCTAATCCTATGCCCCCTGATAAAGCAGGAAAGTGTTTAGATCTTCAGGGCAAAAGGATGTATCTTTCTATTAATCTAGCCCTTAGAATGTTAAATTATCAAGGCTGTATGTGGAAATTTATTTTACAGTGTGCATGCTGTTTGGATGATTTTGATGCACCCTTACCTGCAGAGAAAAAGTCTTATATGAATTAAATTGTTTCTAATTTTAATCAGATTTCAGAACATGCTTTGAGAGATGTACTTTAATGCCTTGAAAAATGTTGCTTGTTCCATTGTATAAAGATGGTATGCTTTGTTATGTAATCAGAACTTCTCTTACAATTTAAATGCTGAAATTCTGAATGTACCTTTAAGTTCTGAATTGGTATTTTGGTCCTCCATTACACAGATTTCAAACAGTGAAATGATGGAGACAAATTAATGCATGGGATATCTAGGATGTTTTGTATACCCAGCTTCTTCCCAAACAGGGCATTTTCCTTTAAGGAGCAGAAGAAACAAAAATCTCAGCCAAGCAAAAGTTAAGGATCCAAAAGGAAATGGCAGGAGGATACTATTAGAAACCAAACAATAGGGGTCCTTTTCATAAAAAGAATCAACTTGAGCACCCCTACCCCCCTCCTGCCCTTCCTTCTCTTCCTCCTTCTCGCAGGCAGTCTCACCCTTGCAGCCTGGCCACAAGTAGTCTCAAACAAATGGGTTCTGAGACTAAATTGGAGAGGATATACTTGACAATGGGTAGAAAATCTTTCTTGTTTCAGGGGAATTCCCCCACACCTACTAGATTAGACAGAGCTGGTTCCTCCAGTGCCTCATCATGTGGTAAAAGCAGGAGTCATAGAATCAGTGCCAGCAATGCACAGAGGCATAGAATGTTACTCCAAAATCTTTTTGGTATCAAAAAAGGAGCACTCCTGGTGACCCCTCTTAGATGGCCTTTGTAAACACATCTGTAAAAGTTCTGAAATTCAAAATGCTCACCTTACAGTCATTCCTAGAGTTACGTCCAGACCACTGTTTCATGGTAACTCTATATCTCAGGGGTGTTTATTATCATATTCCTATTGCTCCTAATTTCAGGAAATGTTTGACATTTGCTGTGTCTGGCTAACATTATCATTTTTCTCCATTACTTTTTGGGAAATTCACTCCACCTCTTGAGTTTACAAAGTGCCTATTGCAGAACCATATGCATCCACATTTTGATTTTTTTAGATGACTTGTTGTTTTGTATTGGTTCTGTATCCAGGTGCTTGAAGTCTTTACACAAGATCACATTCAACCTTTCCCACCTGGGCTTCAAAATTAACCTTCAAAAGTCCTTCCTCATACCCTCTCAATGTATTGTTTTTCCCGGGGTGTTTGCCAGACACAGTAAAAAGGATGGCCTTCTTGTCAGAAGACAAAGCTCTGACTTATCAGGGCATTTTCTTGGATTTCTTTCTTATTTGTTTTAGACGTGGCCTCACTATGAGAGTTCCTCAAAATTCTAGGCCTCATAGCATCCACAGCTTTCATGATTCTACTAACCAGACTACACATGAGAAAAATTCAGTGGTGCTTGAAAAATTGCTGGACACAGCACCTTAATCCCTTGAATTTGCAGGAACTGGTACTGAGATTTGTGAAACAGGAACTGCAGTGGTGGTGAGATCAACTGTCTCAGAATCAAAGACTCCCTTTTTCTCTTCAGACCCCAGTCAAATCTGTCCAGAAACACTCTTCAGATTTTCTGTGGGGAGCAATGTCCATAGGAGTTCAAGTGCAAGACTTGTGGGATCCTCAGGGCATGCCATAGCACATAAATGTAAAAGAGATATTGGCATTGATTCATGCCTTAAAAGTTCTGCACCACTCATGGACTCCAAGTCCTCTTCCAGTGGTCAGAGAGAGCACTACTATGATGTGGTACCTGAGCAAGCTAGAGGTACAAGGTCATACCATCTTTGCCAGTTGACAGTGATGACTTTTGAGCTGGCTGTTCAGCATTGTCTGACTCTTAAGACATCATACATTCCGTCAAAGCAAACCACAGTTGCAAACAGATTAAGCAGATCCTGGACAGAACTTCACTAGTGACAGCTCAATGTAGAGGTCTTCTAGGACTTGATCCAGGTGTGGAGAACACCTTAAGTGGATTTGTTCACCTCCTTTCAAAACAGACAACTGAAACAAATTCTGTCAAGAAATACTTGCAGCCATGCTTCAAAGACAGACACTGTATCATTCCCATGGTCAAGAATGTTCTTGTATGCATTTCTGTCCTTTCCAGTGATTCTGTAGGTACTTCTAAAGATTCAGAAAGAATTATCAAAGATCACTGGGGTAACTCCCTTTTTGATGGGTCCATGTTCGGTTACCAAAAACAATAAAATATGAACGGCTAAATCTCAAACAGAAAAGAGCAAAACAAAAAAGCAGTGAACAAGGACATCAACGAAAATAAATTCATCGACTAGCCATAGTTGGCCAACAACCAGGAAGTAACGCGATGCATTCAGTAAGTGAAGGGAAACCTTTTAAATTTGCTGTATTTCCCACTTTAGTGCGATCTCAGAGTTGGTATATATAGTTAGGGAGTGTGGGGGGTGCAGCCCCCCACCTTAGTTGGTTTTGTTTGCTGTGTTTGCCAATATAGCCTTTCGATACATTTCCTTTTGATGATGTCCTTGTTCACTCTTTTTTGTTTTGCTCTTTTCCATTTGAGATTTAGCCGTTCGCGTTCTCCCTTTTAATGGAACTGGCTAAGAGCAATTATCACAAGCTTCCTCATTGTTTGGATCTTCTCACACAGCATCAGGGGTGAATGGTACATCCCACCTTAGAGCAATTGTGCAGCTGACAGTCTAGATGATTCTATTTTGATACCTTTTAGGCACTTGTTTCATGAGGATGTGCAGCAAATATTTAAAGAGGCAAAAAACCTGCAAATAGAAAATTATGTTTACAAATGGAAGAGGCTTTCCAGGTGGTGCCTAGCCAATAACAGGGGTCTCAAAAGGGTTGCACACCTTTTAGTTTTGAAATATTTGTGTGAGCTACTTAGAGATGGTTTGTCATAAGCTTCTATAAAAGAGTCTCTTGTGGTCATCTCAGCTTGTCTGCCCATGAATCCCCGTCTTTCATCTCTTTTTGTGGTCAAATAGTTTATGAAGAGAGTGTTGTACATGAAACCCCCTCAAAAGCAAATTCCTCCTCCTCCTTGGAACCTCCCTCCTTTTTTACCTGCCTCTCAAGATGATTTATGGTTCATTACTTGGTACGGCGGTAGCGTTGTTACCTCACAGCAAGAGGTTCTCCCGTTCGATTCTCGGCTTGGCTTTGGAATGCCTTCTGTGTGGAGTCTGCATGTCCTCCCCGCAGTTGGGTAGCATTCGAAAGACATGCGTGCATAAATGGGCGTGCCTTCATTGAAGGTTAGACGTTGAGCTGGCACCTCGGCATTTCATAAAAATCTACTGCCAATCATTAGCGGACTGGAATTCCACTGTGGCAACCCCTTACAGGGAAAAAGCCAAAAGACAAACAACAACTTGGAAGACAATTTTACTTATTGCTCCGACATCTGCAAGATGAGTTTCTAAGCTGCTCACTTTCATGGTGGGCCCACCCTATCTGGTTTTTCACAAGGACAAGGTTGTGTTACTCACTAATCCATCATGTATGCCTAAAACTGTTTCTGAATTTGCCTTGAATCAATTTATCAATATTCCAGTGTTCTATCCTGATCCAAAAACAAGGGAGAAAAGATTATACATACCTTGGATGCACAGAGGCAGCTCAGGTACTGCCTTGACAGAACAAATCCCTTTAGGAATGCTTAACATTTGTTTGTCTCTTATACAGGAGCTAAGAAATGTCATCTCATTTCTCATCAAACTACTGCATGATGGTTGTTCTCTGCTATTGTTTTCTGATACTCCCACCATGGTAAATCTCTTTCAGGCAAGGTTAAGGCTTACTCGTCTAGGGCTATAATGCCTTTATTATTTATTTTTTATGTGGTATTGTGATTGGTTATGAATTTACTCTTGCTAAATTATTCTGGTTTCTGGTACTTTCTACTCCTTCTTTGTGGAAATGAAAAAGGCTGAGCACTCAGTTCCTGTGACAGCTGAAGGCTTCATGCCAATCAGTTGACACAGGAAGAGAGAGGAAGGGGAGTCTAAGCTTTTGAAAGCTGGTAAGTACTTGGTTACCTTGACAGATAACCTAAAATGCCACTGCGACAGTGAGGAATTCAAGCATCTTTCTAAGCTCATTCATATTATCCAGATATTCTCATATTTTCTCTTTAGAACTCTGCAGTTGTACCCCTTATTGTTCTGTGAGATTCCCCATATTAAGCAATAACTTTTGAAGAAATTTCTATCTTCTCTAGTAACTCTCAAATAATTTCCGCCACCCAGTCCTTAAATTCTGGGAATCATCTTTGTCCATGAAGTAATTTACTTTTTTTTAAATGCCTTTATTAAATTATCATTTACAACATCAGCAACATATGTTAACAGAAAATAAAACAAACCACATTAACATGTTTTCCATTTACATACCTTTTCTTTGTAAAACATCATCAGTCCAACATTACGTAAATTGCTGAATTCCTACCTTCCCTTAAACCTTACTCCTCCTCATCCTGAACATTACTCTGCATGCATTATTCCCACAATTTCCATTTATTTATAGGAAATTAGCTCCTTCCCTTTTCTAAAGATCCCTCTTAGAGTTCTTCTATCTCTTTTATAGTATTCAATACTTCAAATGTAGTTGGTTTAGATATTAATTTCCATTTTCCGGTAATTGATTTTTTGGTAACCAACATAATTAAACCTAATAAGGCCTTAGTATGTTTAGGCAATTCAGATTCTTTGTCCTAGCTCAAAAAATTCATATCCTTAGTTACAACCATTTGCTTACTCAATATTTCTGATAGAATACTCCACAGGGAGTTTTTAAATTCTGCCAGATCATTACATTCCCAAAGCACGTTTCCATTTACATCTTTCTTTTCCATCACACCTCCACCTGTGTGGAGTTTTTAAAATCTGCCAGCTGATTACACTATTCAAAATATTCACAAAACAGGTTCCAGAAAACAAAAAAACAATCAGGAACCAAGCAAAAATGCTTTTGAATAAACAGAAACAAAGGATAAGGCTGAAGACTGTGGAGTCAAATCCAATGGTAAGCCACTTTATTTCAATAACCGAAAAGTACCCAAGACAGTTTAGCATTTACATACATAAAAGTTGAATGCTTTTGTCTGATGGACTTCTTCAGAACTGAATATCCTTTCTTACAGAAGTAATTTAGATCATGTCAGTCACTCTGCTAGATAGGGGTCCAGGGACGTAAATACTGTGGGAAGAAACAGCCAGGGAATTGTTATGGCTAGGCTTGTATAGGCCTTAGGGCTGATAGCCTAGTACCAACCTATGAACCTATTAATTAAAATAAAATCGCCTGACCATTTAACCTTTTGGCCAAATCCAGTTTCAGTTAAGAGCCAAGATAAAAGTACAACAAACTAAATAAATGGTAATAGCGTAATAATAATTAAAACGGTTAAGACTTTGATAGATATAAATAGAAATATGAATACTTTGATCAAACAATAACTTCCTTAATAGCATACAAAAATTTACCCCAAAATACTTATTCAAGCGTTGTTGAAAATGTTTTTAGGTTAAAACTAGTTATGTCCATTGCATAAGAAATGATACAGTGCTTGTACCAAAGGTAAACAAAAATGCTCATATGTTTGATGCTGATGTTGAGTGTCCTTCTAAACAAATAAACCAAATGTTATCTATAAAAAGACTGTTATTAACTTAACATTTCCTCAGTTGATAAAAAACACCATTCCAGCCATATAATACTTGGGGGTTAACATATCATTTAATTTTAATTTTGCAGCTCTCAGTTTAAGTACCAGTGTGATGGTCGCAAAATCATTAATTCCAGGTAAAGCTGTAACATTTAAATGTAATTGTCAGTATAATTCTTTATATTGTAGGGAAGTTCCCCAAGCTCCTCCTCTTCTGTTTTTTATTCACTATCTCCAAAATGCCAAATAATTTTTTTTGAAATTTTTACATACTAACGGATATTCATACATGGCATTCTTAAGGTTGCCATTTTTAATATCATATAATAATGCTCATACAACCTTTTCTTAAGAGGCCTCTCTATCTTACCAATGCAGAAATGTTTAACAGTCAGCACATGCTGCAATATAAACCAAGCCAAAGGTGTTACAATTTCCATATTGCAAAGATAACTTGCAGTCACCTCTAATGCTGACGGCATCAGTTTCCAAAATATATTTACAATAAGAAAAACATCCACATTTAAATGTCCAACTTCTGTCAGATTTCTTAATAAATCTGTCTCTCAAACTTCCTTTTCAAATTGCAACAAATCTCATGAATAAATTAGGGTCTGTCACCCTAAATATGTTCCAGTTTTTGGTGATAATATTTCAAACAATTTCAGATCTAATACAATATCTCAGGGCCATAGCTCGCACAAAGCTCTGCCATTTAGACACTGTACAAAACATGTTGCTAAGGTCAGTATTAACTTTGGGGGGTTCAGAATGCTGACTTACACCTAACAGGGGCTTATATTTATGTCCCCACCCTGATGACATTTCTTTACAAATATTGTTAATAAAAGAATGTGGATAGCTCCTCTCTAGAAATATATGAAAGAGTTTGCACTTTTCTTCCTCAAACCTGACATGTGTTGACACCATCTTGGCCAACCTCACATATTTTCCTTTGACCAAATTCTTTTTAAAATGAATTGGATGGTAACTACTAAAATGTAAATATACATTTGAAAACATTAATTTATGACATATGTTAATTTCAAAATTTGTAACCATCTTATAAACAGTAGTATCCAAATAATGAATAAATTCCTTGTTATAATTAGAAGTAAATTTCAAAAATGAAGTAGTAGTATTATTGAGAAACCTTCTCTAGAGATCAGTCTACAACTACAGATTTTGATGGGGACTCAAATGCCAACAATAGCGACAACTCAGAGTCCGTCCAATCTAATTCTTCAGAAGCCGAACAGGTTCAAAAACTCAAGCAAGTGTGCACCTTTCCATAAATGCTAGATAGCTAGGTTTAGAGATGTTTGACTGGAAACAATCTGGAGCTGTGCCAGAGACTGACAGAGTTTATGATCTTACTGAATATGAGACGCCAAGTGTTTTGGCTGGTACTCCTGTTACTGGCCCTAGAAGATATCTATATAACTGCAGGTAAAACCCTTTTGGTTAGTGAACCATTTCCTAAAAAGGATATGGGAAAGTTTTTTTTTCAATATGCTTACAGTCTAGATGACATTGCTGCATCTTTGCCTGCATGAACGAGATGGTTTCTGGTATGTTTCAAGTTTCAAAATATGCTTTGGGAATTGCCTTGGAAGGTGTGGACACAATTTCTAGAAATGCAAACACTTCTGTAGTATTGAGAAAGTATGCTTGGTTACATAACCTTGCTTTTTTGTGAGGATTAAAAAATTAGATTTTGAATGCTCCTTTAAGTTCTGAGTTTTTGTTTCGTCCTGCTACTAACCAGATTCTCAGCAAGTGGGATGACAGAAGTTAATTGCTGCATGGAATATATAAAAAGTCTCATACTTCCAGGTTCTCCCCTAAGAAGGCATCCAACTTCAAAGGACAAAAACATACAAAATTCCTGGCCTAACTGTAGTCAAGGTATCAAGAAGACGTAGAAGCTGGATAATGCTTCCAAACCAAATGAAAGAGGTTCCTTTCTCTAAAAGGATCATTCTAAAAATGACTATGCCAAGACTCGGTATCCTGTCCCTTCCTCCTTTTCCTCCTCCCCTTTCCCCTCCCCCTGTCCTCCAAGCTTTTGCTCATCCCTGCAGCCTGGCCACAAATAGTATCATACACATGGGCGCTTTGAATAATTCAGAGAGGATACTCTTGGCAGTGGGATAGAAAATCCTCCTTGATGCAGGGTAATCCTCTTGTATCCACCAGTCCAGACACATCTGTTCTGTCTGGTACTCCTTCACATGTTGCATGCAGGGGTTACAGAATGAGTTCCTGCACCACAAATAGGAAAAGGATTTTATTACAGAATCTTTTTGGCACCATAAAAAGAGCTATCAAAGAGATCAGTGTTAGATTTGTCTTACCTGAATACCTTCTGAAAGTATCCAGATTCAAAATGTTTACTCTGCAGATGGTCCTACCCCTTCTCCTGGACCACTGTTTCATGGTGACTGTAGATCTGAAAAATGATTATCATTGCATTCCATCTGCTCCCATCTTCAGCAAATATCTGAGATTTGCTGTGTCTGCTTACATTATCAGTTTTCTGCATTACCCTTTGGATTATCTACTGTACACCGAGTATTCATGAAGTGCCTAGCTTTAATGATAGCTTACTGCAGGACAGGGCATCCACATTTTTTGTTATTTAGATAACTTGCTCATTTGTGCAGAGTTTGTTTCCAGATGTTTAGAATCATTAGAGAAGTCCTCAACCATTGTAGCTCATCTGAGCTGGAAGTTTAACCCGCAAAAGTCCTATTTCAGACCTTCTCAAAGAATTGTCTTCCCTGGGTGCATGATAGACATAGAAAAAGATTGGCCTTTCTACCAGAAGACAAAAGTCCGGACTTATCTGAACATTTCCAGTGATTTCTTTATTCAAGAAGCTGCCTGTGCAAGAGAGTTTCACAAAATTCTAGGTCTTATGATACCACTGATTAGACTCTGTATGAGAAAGATTCAGTAGTACTTAAGAAAATGTTGCTCCCAGCACGTGAATCACATTAAAGTTACAAGTACTATCATCAGATTTTGCATAGCAGTATCCTGGGGAGTTCAAGTGCAAGGTGAATGAGGTCATTCAGACAACAAAAAGCACATAAATTTCAAAGAAATGTTAACAGTGATTCAGGCCTTAAATATTCTTCATCACGTATAGTCTCCAGGTTCCCTTTTAGTGGTCACCAACAACACCTCAGTCATGTGGTACCTGAACAAGCAAGGGGGTACAAGGTCATGTCTACTTTGTGGATTGGCAGAGATGGTCTGGGAGTGCTTCTCAGCATTCTCTGATGCTTATAGTCTTATACTTCCTGTTAGAGCAAATATAGTGGCAGACAGACTAAGCAAATCTCAGAAGGACCATCATGAGTAGAAACTCAGGGCAGAGGTCTACCAGGACTTGGTCCAGATGTGAGGAACACCTCATATAAATCTATTTACCTCCTTTCAAAACAGACAGTTGGAAGAAATTTGTCTGAGACATCCTTGCAGCCATAATTGGAGGACAATACACGTTCTTGTTCCCTTGGGCAGGAATGTTCCTTTATGCCTTTAGACCCTTTCCACTCCCAAGGTATTTCTGAAGATTCAGAATGAATTACCAGAGATCATTGTGGTGCCCCACCCCCCCTTTGGTCCAGACAAAGTTGGTTGTTCCTTTTAATGGAATTGGCCAAATGCAATTAATACAAGCTTCCTCGCACTCTGGGTTGGCTTCCACAGTGTCAGGGATGACTGGTGCACTCCAGCTTAGAACAATTACAACTGACAGCCTGGATGATTCTATCTTGATATCTTTTAGGCACTTGTTCCATGAGCATGTGCAGCAGGTATTGAAGGAGGCAAGAAAACCTGCAACTAGAAAATCTTAAGTTTACAAATGGAAGAGGTTTTCTAGGTGGTGTCTAACTGATAACAGAGGGCCACTATGGTGTTTGCCACTCTGGTTTAAAATACATGTATGAGATACTCAAAAATGGCTTATCTTATGCATCTATGAAGGTATATCCTTTGGCCATCTTAGCTTCTTTGCCCATGTACCCTCATTTTTCTTCTCTTTTGTGGTCAAACAGTTTATGAAAGGACTGTTGCACTTGATACGCTCACAATTCTTTCTTCTTGAGATCTCAACTTTGTTCTTGAAAAAAAAATCTTATTTCCCTTTGAACCTGCCTTTCAGGCTGATTTAAAGTTCATCACTTAGAAAACTGTTTTGCTTCTTGCTCTGATATCTGCAAGGTGAGTGTCTGAGCTGCAGGCTGTCATGGTGGGCCAACTTTGTCTGATTTTCCACAGGAACAGGGTTGTTTTACTCACTAATCTTTTTCATGCCAAAAGTTCTTTATGAATTTGCCTTGAATCATGCCATCAATTTCCAATTTTTCTTTCCAGAACCTAAAATTAAGGGAGAGAAGATTCTGCATACTTTAGATGTGCACAGGCAGCTCAGTTACTACCTTGATGAAACTAAGCCCATCAGGAAGACAAAGCAGCTGTTTATTTCTGATTCTGGAGCTGAGAAGGGTTTGTCTGTCGATAAGCAATTGATTGCTCATTGGTTTTCCTCTGCTATTGTTTTTGCTACTCCCACCATACTAGATCTTTTTCAGACAAGGTTAAGGCACATTCCACGACAGCCTTATCCCCTTTTGTGGCATATTGGAAAGAAGTGGCCTCTAGAAGCATTCTAGCAGCAGCAACTTGGTCCTCTCTTTATACCTTTATAGAGTACTACAAACTGAAATTTTTCTCACATTGTACAGTAGTCCTTGCATGGACCATGTCCAGGGGCTCCTGAATCCTTACCCTTCCTCCTCCCAGGTAGAGTAAGCTTTGAGAATCTCTACATATGGCACTGAGGCAGGGTGAATGATGAACATAGTACAATTGTGTAAACCTTAACTGTAGCTGTAGATGTTCAAATTTTATACTGCCTCAGTGGCAGTACCCACCCATCACCCCCCTTATTTTATATATATAGTTTGATGGTATTCAACTGTGTTGTGTTGTCAGTTGGCTTTTTTTTTTTTTATGAGTTGGTGTTTTGTGGCTGCAGATTGTTTGGTTTCAGGGAATTTTTGCTTCTGATCCTTCTTGGTTCTTCCTCCTTAGCACTAAAAGCCTGAATAACTGACTTCCTATAACAGAGATTAGGCTTCACCTGATGGGAGGGGCTTAGCCAATCCTCTGTTATAGGGAGCCATAGGAAGGAATTCTGAGCTCTAGAAAGCTGCCATTGTTGGTTAATGCAGTCACAGAACCTATATGCCTATATGTGAAATTCAAATGTCTACTGTTACAGGTAAGTAAGACTTAACAAAGCTGTACTTCATTCAGTGTATATTTGTGTTTTGTCACTTATTGTTTGGTTCCTTCTTAAATATTTCACCACAGAGAAAGCTTCATGCTTCTGTAAGTGCTCCAAATGTGAGCACAAGATTTTATCCAAGGCCATGCGCAACATTTGCTCCTTGTGCCTGGCACCAGAATATTTGCGACCTCCTTGCAAAATTTGTAAGGCCTTTGTGTCATGTTCCCTTCTGGAACAGAAATAAATTGATCCTCAAGGGTATTCTGTCTGCAGAATTGTCAGAAAAAAACAATAATATAAGAAATGATAAAGATAATGTTGGAAGGGGATGCATACTCTGTTTCAACTGCTCCCTTATCTAATATTTATAAATCCTTGTTACCTTGCTTTTAGTGACTGTTTCTGCAGAATTGCAGTGTGGTTTTGACAGAAATCTACTGTTGTTATTCCTTTCATAAAGGGGGTAATAATTTAAGTTATAAATCAGGGGATACAGCCAAATTAGGTATTTTCCAACACGGATTTAGAATAGATAGATGTTGATTATCTAATTTAATTAATTTTTATCTGAATGCATAGGAGGCAATTGATACAGGTCTACTAGTGGATGTAATTTATTTGGACTTTTCTGGTGCTTTTGATTCTGTCCCCATAGTGAGATTATTAGGATCACTTTCAATATTATGCTAACTCAGTTTATTATAAGGTGGATATAAATTTGTTGATGTTCACCACTATTAAAGTTAAATTTATTATCTCATGGTTCATTGCATAAGGGAAAGATAAATTCTTTACTCCAAAATGTAAGTTCTTGGTTTCCTTAACATTAAATTCCATTGATTTATTCTTGAACCACAAAAACAATTTATCAATCAACCCCTTGTAATCTAGCTTGATCATTTGTTGAATTCACAATCGATCCAACTTTGAAGTCATCTGCAACTTTACTAATCCAAACAGCAGTATCTGTCAGAAAATCTGCCATAAATAAATTAAACAAGATGGGCCCAAAAACAGTCTGCTGAGCAACTCCAACAGTGATAATTGACTCATCTGTTAAAACATTACCCACTTTAACTTATTTAATATTCTCACTCCAGGGTTGCACTGCAGTGGGGCAGGGGCTATATTCCATTTTCAACCAAATGAACTTCGACTAAGTGAGCTTTCAGTCAAGTGAGCTTTCAGTGAAGTGCAATGCCTGGTATCAGGTATCATTTTCGACTAAGTGTAATTCGACCAAATGTATGGAATCCATATATATATATATATATATATATATATATATATATATATATATATATATATATATATAGTTCTACCTGACTTAGTCGACAGCGCAGAAGACCGACAACGGAATCCGGAGCTCCAGAAGATCGACAATGAAGAAGACTGATGCGAATCGCGAGTGCCAGAACATCGACAATGCAGAAGACCGACACGACGGATGACAACACCGACGCCGAGGATGCCGACATGGGAAAAGGCTGTGTGAGTATGCGGTAGTGACAGACGTTAGGGTGCAAGTCAGGTAAGTGTGGATATTGACGGTCTGTGGGGATAGGGGTGGGTCAAGTGAGTTAGGGTTAGGGAGCGATAGGGGTGGGTTAAGTGAGTTAGGGTTAGGGAGCGGGTTAGGTAAGTGTGCGGTAGGGATAGACTTTGGGATAGGGGAGGGTTAAGTGAGTTAGGGTTAGGGAGCGGGTTAGATGCAGCGATAGTGACGGACCTTAGGGTTAGGGTAAGGTTTAGTGTAGGTTTGTAAGGATTTTGGTGTGCTTGTGTTGTGTGTGTGGTTTGTGGAATGGGGATGTGTTTTGTTTTTTATTGTTGTTATTGTGGTGTGTGCAGTGTATGGGGTTTCGTGTTTGTGTACCGTCGGTTATTTCGTTGTCGGGTATGTGAGGTTTCGTGTTAATGGACTGTCGATTATGTGGTGTCGGTGATGTTGTTGTCGGTGTTGTGTGGTTTCAACTATGTCAGGTAGAACCATATATATATATATATATATATATATATATATATATATATATATATATATATATATATATATATATATATATATATATATATATATATATATATATATACTGTGTGCTTTACTATTAAAAGTTTTTCCTGTTGTTCAAACAGGATTTTATATTAGCATTAAATGCCTTTTACGAGCATTCTTGTGTGTTTTTTGTAAAGAGTGTGTACGTAATCTTTTTGTACTGTATTTGTAGCTCGTTTAACTTAGAGAGCTATAGAGCCCATTTTACTTTTTTACTTATAGGGCTGATTTTCCCCTGAGTGTTTCTGAACTTAATATGTTGAAGCAGACTAAGGAAGTGAAACCTTCAGGTTTTAAAAAGTGCCCTAAGGGCACACAGAAGATGTCAATTACATATGGACATACGGAGTGTGTTTACTGCCTGGGGGCAGTTCATCTGCAGGAGTCCTGCTCCATGTGCCACATCTTCAGCTCTGGGGTTAACCAAGAGAGAAAAAATAAATTAATATCAAAGGGATTAATAAAGTCTTCTTTTTCAGAAGCTCTTGGACAGGATCAAAGAAATCCATGTCTCCCACACAACCTGAAAAGACTTCGAAGAGATCATCTTCTTCCTCTTAGGAAGGTCAGAACCATCCACTAAATTACCCAGGATGTCCCTAACAGTGACTAAACAAACTGATACTGACAGACCTTCTATCTTTGCTCCATCTATGTCGGATCCGATGGTAGTACAAGTTAGGAGCCGCCCCCCCCTGCTTTGGCGCTGGTATCTCCTACTCTTAGGTCACCTCTCTTACAATCTGTGGCGTCTGCACCATCCTCTCGATCTTCCAAAAGCCTGTCTGATTATGATGTGGATTGTGTGGTGCAGAGACTGCTGAGGACACTGCCGCTGGCCAGACTTTTTTTGGAGCCGACCCAGAAGGGCTTGGAACCGACTGGATCTGTTTCCCTATCTTTGATTCCTCCTCCGACCCGAGCTGTGGCTTCAGAGCCGGAATGCATGGAACTCATAGTAGTGGAGCCGTCGGAGATGAGACTTGTTTCAGGCCCATCGGTTCCGACTGCTCTGACTATCTTGGTGCCATTTGAGGTGTCTAGGAGCCGACATTCTCCGGTCAGGTCCAAGGGGACACTCGGGCCAAGACTTTTTTGGTTCCGAACTTGCCTCTCGGGGCTTTGGCTCGGGTGAGTTCAGCTTCTACCTCGGCCTTGGAGTCGCTCCATGTGGTGCTGGGGGAGTCTTCCGATTCCACGGAACTAGGAGTCTCTTCGGACCATGGGAGGGGGGCTTTCATGGCTATGAGGAGAGCACTGTCTCCACGGACATCCTCACTGTCTGATCCAAGCATTCCATCCCCAAAAGCACCAGTATCCAACTCTGCACAGCTGATTCTACAGAAGCATAAAGACCCAAAGCTTCAGGATGCCCCAGTAGGTGAACCCCTCTCTTCCAAAACCTCTCCGGAATGTCTGTCCAAATAGATCCTTCAGAAGAGGTTATGTAAGAGGAAGCATTTGGACTCCCAAGAGGAGATAATCACATCTGATACAGACCTCGATGAATAAGAAAGGTTCCCACAGTCGCCCTCTGAGAATGTCTCCTTTGCAGACATCTTGGAAATCCTTAAATAGAGAGACAGCTGGAAGCCCATTACCCCTTCTGATGAGGAGTCTGTCTACTGGAAACCTTTTAGGTCTCACCCTTCAGCCACCTGGGTGTCTCTGCCTTTCGACAAGCTTATGGAGTTAGTTTGTCAAAAGGCATGGGAGTCTCCGGACACAGTGGTGCCTGTCCTTAGGAGGCCTAATAAATTCATCACCACCACAGGTGACAAAACCTTCTTAACAAAAGGAGTCCATGTAGATGATGTGGTGGTGGCAGCGGCCACAAAAAAGAATTTATCAGAGACATCCACATCTGTCCATCCCCCGACCAAGGAGTTGCATACAATGGACAGATAAGGAAAGCGTATGTTCTCTTCAGCTGCCTTTACTGTCAGGTCCCTGAGTTACCTTACACATTTCACAAGGTTAGAGAGAGATCTCCTAAAAGAGCTTGGAGATGCTCTCCAGGGTACAGTAGCTGCGGGAGTGGCAGATAAGGTATCGTTACAGCTTACTACCCTCATTTCAGTAGTCATATCTTCTATGAAGCTCGTTTCTTATGCAGCTGATGGACAAGTAGGTCGTCATGTTCGGGAATTGCCCTTAGGCAACATTCCTGAATGTGCTTGTGTAACTTTGTGGAACCTTTCAAGTCATCCTTTGTTAATACCCCAGTCAGTGGCTCATCCTTGTTCGGGCCGAAAGTCAAAGAAACACTAACCAGGTGTGAACAGGAAGGAAAGCCTCTCTGTGCCATCGGAATCCATTTTTCCACCCCTTCTAGACCCTGTCTCAAGGGTCAAAAGGGAGGAAAAATGTGGTTTCAAAAATCCCAGAGAGCCTTTCAAGACACACATGTTGAACCTTCCTCCAGGGGCAGAGGAGGAGGTAATAATGGAAGATGCCAGCCACGCAGCCGAGGGGGTTCGCAAAACCAGGGTGACAGAGAATCTTTTTTTGGTAAGCCCTTTCAGTGCTCCTGAAAGGAGGCCTATCTGTCCCTCTCTGGAGGCAGTCAGGGGTTGCTTATCTTTGTACCCAAAAATCTGGCTAAAAATAACAAACGACAAGTGGATACAAAGCATCATATCCAGAGGTTACTCAATACCTTTTTCCATTCCACCTCCACAAATAAAAATGATCCCAGATGTTCCACCCAGTCACAGGGAACAAGCAGCCATAGAAATTCAAAAGTTGCTAGAAAAAAAGAGTCATCCAGACAGTCCCCCCAGACCAGATAGGATCCGGAACTTACTCAAGATTCTTTTTAGTTTCAAAGAAAACAGAGCACTGTAGACCCATACTAGATCTCAGCAGACTGAATGAGTCAGTAAAAAAGACAAAGTTCCAGATGGTCACACTGCAGTCAATACTTCCCTTTCTAGGGAAAGACAACTGAATGTGCTCTCCAGACCTCCAGGATGCATACTATCACATAAGAATGGACAGACCACCAGGAGTCATCTGCACTTTCAGCTGGGAGCCAGTCACTTCCAATTTTGAGCTCTGCCCTTTGGTCTCACTATAGCCCCCAGAGTGTTCACCAAATGCATGGCAGTAGCCACAGCTCACCCGAGGCACCTAGGATACTGGGTGTTTCCATGTCTGGATGACTGGCTCTTAACCGCCACCACCAAGCATGTACTCATACTAGCAGGCGACATTACCTTGAAACTCTGTGTGCAACTAGGGATTTCAGTAAATTATGAAAAGTCTGCCTTATTGCCATCTCAACATATCGTTTTTATAGGTGCAGAGTTAGATACCAAAACAATGATAGTCAGACTTCCGCAAGACAGGGTGCAGGCCCTATGACTTCAAATTTGGGACCTCCTCTTCAAATCCAAGGTTCAAGCAAGAACAGTCCTAAAGGTGTTGGGGATGATGGCAGGAGCAATAAATGTAATCCTGCTGGCAAGACTATATATGAGAATCCTTCAGTGGCTTGTATTTACCCAGTGGTCCACACAAGAGCTTCCTATGTCACATTGGATAACGCTAATGGAATTCTGCAAGAGAGACCTTTGTTGGTGGTTTCACTCCAATCAAGTAACGGCTGGTTGATCTTTTATTGCCCCTACACCGGTAGCAACAGTGACCACGGATGCTTCCCAGATAGGGTGGGGGAGGAATTATCAGGGAAGAACAGCCCAAGGCACTTGGCAGGACCACGAGGCTCATTTGCACATCAGTGTACTAGAGATGAGAGCGGTGCTGAAGGTGTTGCAAGCATTCCAAGGCTTTCTTCTGATAGGTGCGATTGCAATACAAACAGACAACATGTCAGTGGTATGGTACATAAACAAACATGGAGGAACCAGATCTTATCCCCTTTGTCGAGAGGTCCTGAGAGTATGGCAGTGGGCGACTTCCTCCCAATGTTTCTGGTAGCAATGCATATCCCGGGAAAATCCAACTTGATAGTGGACAAACTCAGCAGAGCAATTTTGATGTCTTATGAGTGGTCCCTAAAGAAAGAAGTAGCAGAAATGATTTTTTGCAGATGAGCCCAGCCTTGCTGCGATCTTTTGCCACATCCATGAACACAAAATGCGCAGCTGTTTTGCCCTAATTCCCCCATTGGGGGAATCCCCAAGGGATGCACTAGTGCACAATTGGCCCACAGTCTCCTATACGCCTTTCTTCCTTTTCCTCTAATACCCAAAGTTATTCAGAAAGCCAACACTTTGGGAAGGACCTTAATTCTGATAGCCCCTTACTGGCCCTGTCAAATCTGGTTCCCCTTCTTGAGGCTTCATCTTCAGGAGGAGCCTTGGATTCTGGACCCGGTGCCAGATCTTCTGACCCATTCATTGGGGGCCCTCCATCCATCTCTTCACTCCCTCAAGTTGACAGCATGGCTGCTCCGGTTCCAAACATAGCCAGGCTACACATGTTTACCCCAGAAGTCCAACATATTCTGATTTCTTCTTATAAGACGTCTATGAGAAGACTATACCTCAGCAAATGGAAAGGATTTTCAATCTGGGCCTCACAGTTAATGAGGGAGCAGCTGCAGCAACCATTTGAGTCTAATTAGCAGTAATCTCTAATTTTCACTTGGGGAATGAAGGACCAAATATTATGCCAACAAGCTATCAAAAGCCTTTCTGAGAGACACAAATTTGTTAAGACCACCCATAAAACCACCCCTTCCACCATGGAATCTAAATTTTGTCTTGTCCTGTATAATCCCCCCCCCCCTTTGAACCTGCATCATCTTGTAACTTAAAATTCCTATCTTGGAAAACTATTGTCCTAGTAGTAATCACATCAGCTAGGAGAATTTCGGAGTTACAGGCCTTGTCAATCAGACCTCCACATGTTATTCTACAATGACAGGGTCTCACTAAGCACAAACCCTTCAATGTGAAGTTGTTCATTCTCGCCATTCATTCTTCACTGATGGGTTCGGAGCTGATCCATTGGCTCTGACACAGCTGTTAGCAAAGCTCAAGGTTTACCAGTAGCTCGAGACCAAGCCCCTTTTCCCATGATGCACTGCTGGAATTACCTCAGATCTAGTTTACAGCAGCACGGATCTCAGGGGTTCCAGTTCGCTCAAGCCTTTTTTGACACAAAATCGCTATTTGCAAGTCTTTTTTTCAAAAACGTCTTTATCTTTTATAGTTAGTTACTTATATATATAGCTCCTGTAGTTGTGTCTTTAGACCTATTCCCTTGGTGCTTCATAGTTTATCATATTTGTAGCGGCCTCGTGTTAGGCCTAGTTTTTCAGTGTGTGTTTCCTTGTATTACTATAGTGTTCATAGTGTAGATAGTGTGCTGTTACACATTTAGTAGAGTTGGCCTTCCTTCCCAGGCCATTGTTAGAGTGTGTTTTGTACTAAAGTTGAGCCTAAGGATAGCTTTAACTTTTAGGCTGTATTATACTGTTGGCCCCATTTTTCTCGGCCATTTGTTAAACGATGTTGGTTTATTAGTAGTGTTATCTTGGGCCTAGGATAGATTTTTCTTCTAGGTTGTTTTAGACTGTTTAGTCTGTATTTTGCTTATTATGTCTGAGGAAAAAGACAAGCATCCAAAGTCTGGATTCAAAAATGTCCAGGCTGCGGGCAAAAGATGTCTCTCACTGATGGGCATGTTCAGTGTGTGTGTTGTTTGGGTGCAGTGCACTTGCAGGAGTCCTGTAGCATTTGCCATTCCTTCTCTTCAAGGGGTCTTTTAGAGGGGAAAAGGAAGCTTGTGGATCAAGGTTTGCTGAAGCATCTTTTTATTGAAGCTTTGTCTGACCAGGATGGGGCCAGCAAGTCCTCTAAATCATCAAAATAATCTATTGATTCCAAGGCATCTAAAAAGTCTAAGAAAGTGGAGGATTTTAGGACTTCAGCTCCACAGCCATCGGAGCCAAGTGCCTCTTCTTTTTGGAGCCAGCCCACTGTCTTAGAGCCAGTCTCTGAGAGACCTGTATCTCCACTCCTCCAATCGGCACCTTTGGTGCACTCCTCTAGATCTTCTGTCAGCCTCTCGGATTTGGATATGGACCGATTGGTGAAGAAGCTCTTACGGGCACCAGGCCTTGCTAAATTGTTGTCGGCTCCGACCCCAGTGTCGGAACTGAAGACCACTATCCTGGATTTGACTGCGCCTCCTCCAAGCCGTACCAGATCTTCGGAGCTGGAGGGGGCCAACCTGCTGTTCATGGAGCCTTTGGAGCCGAGACCTGCTCTGGTGTCATTGGTTCCATCTCCTCTGATGTCCTCGGCACCAACTGGGGTGTCTATGGGCTGACATTATTCTGTCGGGTCCGGGGAAGATAGTCGCACCAACTTGTCGGTGCCGACTCTTCCTCTCAGGGTCACGGCTCGGATGAGCTCGGCTCCTACCTCCGGCTCGGAGCCCACAGCCTCAGTGCGGGAGGGGATGGTGGTTCCCTCGGATCCATCCACTCCTATTCATCGGAGCCATGATGCTTTCGAAACCATGAGGAGAGCTTTGTCCCCAAAGACATCCTCGACACCAGGTCTGGCCTCCTCTTCCCCAAAAATGCCTGTGTCCACTTCTGCCTCCATTGTTCAGGCCAAGCGTAGAGACCCTGAGCTTCAGGTAGCCCCACAGAGTGCCCCTTGCTCTTCCGAGACCTCCCCAGAGGCTCCCACTGAGGAGGCCCCAGGAAGAGATTGTGTAAGAGGAGACACTTGGACTCCCCACAGGAGTCTTTGACATCTGATACTGACTTGGACGAGTCATAAGGGTCCCCCCGATCCCCCTCTGAGGATATCTCCTTTGTGGAGATACTCGAGATCCTTAGGCAGAGGGGTGATTGGCAATCCAAACGAGTCGAGTCAGTTCTCCTGAAGGCTTTCGGGTCTCAACCTTCCACCTCTTGGGTGTCTCCACCCTTTGATGAGCTCATGCAGCTGGTCTCTCGAAGGGCATGGGAGTCACCGGAGTCCATGGAGCCTGTCCCTCGGAGGCCCAACAAGTTCATTTCTGCCCCCATAGATAAAGATTTTTTGCCCAAGGGAATCCCTGTTGATGCCATGGTGGTGGCGGCGGCCACCAAGAAGGAAATGTCTGAGACTTCCTCGACGATCCATCCTCCTAACAGAGAGACCAGGATCATGGATTGATATGGGAAATGCATGTTTCGTTCAGCGACTTTTACACTTCAGTCCCTGAACTATTTGACCCACTTCACCAGACTGCAAAGAGATCTCCTTAAGGAGTTGGGACATACTCTTCAGGGTACTGTAGCTGCAGGGGCTTCTTACAAAGTTGCCGCCCAGCTTGCTACCCTAAATTCCATTGTGAACTCGTCCATGCATCTCATATCATATGCAGCTGATGGGACAAGTAGAGCAGCGGGTACAGGAGTTGCGCTAAGACAACATTCCTGGATGCACTTGTGTTCCTTTGCAGAGCCCTTTAAGTCTTCATTTGTCAACACCCTGTTTGATGGCTCATCTCTCTTTGGGCCCAAAGTGAAGGAAACTCTCACCAGGTGTGAGCAGGAAGGAAAGACTCTGTCTGCCGCAAGAGTCCATTTTTCCACCCCTACTCGGCCTTACCCCAAAGGCCAACAGGGAGGGAAAATGTGGTTCTGAAAAGCTCAAGGAGCCTATTAGGACACACGTGGTCAACCCCCCTCTAGGGGGAGAGGAGGGGGGTAACAATGGAAGACGTCGCCCTCATGGCAGAGGGGGTCCGCAAAACCAGGGAGACAGAGATCACTTCTCTGATCAACCCTATCAGCGCTCCTGAAGGGAGACCCGAATGTCCTGCTCTGGAGGCAGTTGGGTTCGCTTATCTTTATACCCAGATGCCTGGCAAGATATAACAAATGACAGCTGGGTACAAAGTGTTATTTCCAGAGGGTATTTCATACCATTCTTCACCCAACCCACGGCCCCAAGGAGAATCCCAGACATTCCACCCAGTTACAGGGAACAAGCAACTATAGAGGTCCGCAAGTTGCTAGAAAAAAGAGTCATCCAGCCAGTCCCAGCAGACCAAAAAGGATCTGGAACGTACTTAAGATTCTTTTTGGTTCCAAAGAAAACAGGGGACTGGAGACCTATTTTGGTCCTCAACAGACTCAACCAATTTGTAAAGAAAGAGAAGTTCCGGATGGTCACGCTTCAGTCAATACTTCCCTTTTTAGGGAGAGACAATTGGATGTGCTTGATAGATCTCAAGGATGCCTACTACCACATAAAAATGGCCAGGCCATCCAGAGATAATTTGCATTTCAGGCCGAGAGTTAATCATTATCAGTTTTGAGCTTTGCCCTTTGATCTCACTACAGCCCCCAGAGTGTTCACCAAATGCATGGCAGTGGTCATGGCTCATCTGCGGCGTCTAGGATTCCAGGTGTTTCCATACCTAGATGATTGGTTCCTTACCTCCACCACCAAGCATCAACTTATTCAAGCAAGAGAATACACTCTGACACTCTGCCATCACTTAGGCATTACAATCAAATCAGAAAAATCGGCCTTGTCGCCATCGCAGCATATTGTCTTTATAGGGGCAAAGTTAGACACTTCAACCACCACTCTACGATTACCAATCGAGAGGGTTTTTCTCCTTCGCCAGCATGTCAACTCACTAATGTCGAAGGACAGAGCATCAGCCGCAGAAGTCTTAAAAGTATTAGGTTTGATGGCTGCAGCGATCTTGGCCATACCATTAGCAAGGATGCCTATGCAGATTCTTCAGTGGCTGCTGTTCACCCATTGGTCCTATTAGGAACTTCCAATTAGCCATATGATTTTGATTGCAAACTCTTGCAAGAGAGATCTCCAGTGGTGGTTGACGTCTCTTCATGTAACTATAGGATGTCCCTTTGTTCTAACCCTCCAGTAGCCACTGTGACCACGGACGCTTCCCTGATAGGGTGGGGGGGGGCATTTTCAGGGAATGACCGCCCAAGGCACATGGACGGATCAAGAATCACACCTGCATATCAATGTCCTGGAGATGAGAGCAGTACTTCTGGCGTTGCAGTACTTTCATGACTCTCTTCCTCTAGGGACGATTGCAATTCAGGCAGACAACATGTTGGTAGTCTAGTATTTGAACAAGTGAGGTGGGACTAAGTCTTACCCCCCTTTGCCGAGAAGCCTTCAGAGTTTGGCAATGGGCTGTCTCCTCCCAGCACTTTCTGTTGGCAACGCACATCCCGGGGAGATCCAATGTGATAGCAGACAAACTGAGCAGGGAAATTCTGCTTCCAGATGAGTGGTCCCTCAAACAAGAGATTGCGGACAGGATTTTCCACAAATGGGGCCAGCCTTGCTGCGATCTTTTTGACAGTCACATCAACACAAAATGCAGAAGCTACTTTGCCTTAATTTCCCCTCCGGGACAACCCCAAGAGATGCACTCGTACATGATTGGCCCCGGGTTGCCTCTGTGCATTCCCTCCAATCCCTCTTATACCCAGACTTCAGCAGATTTGGTTCCCATTCCTTCATCATCATCTATTGGAGGATACATGGATTCTAGACCCAGTTCCAGACCTTCTGACACATCCGTCGGTGGACCTTCATCCCTCATTGCAGTCACTGAAGCTCACAGCTTGGCTGCTCCAGTACCCATCATAGCCAGGCTTCATAATCTTTCTGATGAGACAAGACATGTCGTCTCATAAGCCATCCACCAGGAGATTATATCTTAGTAAGTGGAAGAGATTTTCCATATGGGCTTCTAAGCAGAACATTGATCCTTATCAAGCCCCTTTGCCGCCCATTTTAGAATTCCTGACTATGATTTTTAATGAAGGAGCTGCAGCTGCTACAATTTGGGTCCAGTTGGCTGCTATATCGAACTTTCATCTCGGAGTGGACAGACTAAACATAATGTCCCACAAGTTGTCCAAGGCCTTTCTCAAAGGGACCTTCCACATTTGGCCTCCAGTGAAAACCCCTTATTGTCCTTGGAATCTAAACGTTATGCTGTCTCACATGATTCTTCCCCCATTTGAACCAGCATCATCTTGTGATCTCAATTTTTTGTCATGGAAAACCATATTTCTGGTGGCTATTACTTCTGCCCGCAGAGTGTCAGAACTTCAAGCCTTATCTATCAGCCCTCCTTATTTGATTTTTCATGCTGATAGACCCCTCCTTTTTGCCCAAAGTTTGTTCCGAATCCAATATCAACCAAGTCATTGAGTTGCCAGTCTTCCTCCCTAACAATTCCAACAAATTAGAGTACATGCTGCACAAACTTGACATTCACAGACAGCTCAGATATTATTTGGACAGAACAAAAGATGTTAGAAAATCAGACCAGCTCTTTGTGTCTTTCTCTGAAGCCAGAAAAGGTAGACCAGTGGCTAAAACAATGCTTTCTAAATGGTTATCTGATTGTATCACTTTTGTTTATTCAGCTGCTAATATGCCCATACTACACAAGATTAAAGCTCAGTCTACCAGAGCAGTTTCTACATCTTCTACATTTCAAGCCAAATTACCTCTTGATAACATTTGTGCTGCAGCCACTTGGTCTAAACCTCATACCTTTATCACTCATTGCAAAGTTGATAAGGCCTCCAGGGACAGGGCTTCCTTTGGGTCTATGGTCCTGAAGAATGTACTCCCATGAGCCACCCGAGATTCAGGGTGCTAGGGACGCTACCCATCAGTGAAGTATGAACGGCGAGATTGAACAACTTCACATTAAGAAGTTATGTACTCACCATAACGTTCCATGTGAGTTGTTCCATCTCGCCTTCATTCTTACGTCCCTCCCTCCATCCCCCATCTGGCTGATAGTTGACCTAGAGGCTGATCTCATCCTGGTTACTCAATCTTTCTTTCTCTTGGGAGAGTAGTTCTCTCACAGGGATATGGTACATGCATCAAACAGGATCTGAGGTAATTCCAGCAGTGCATCATGGGATAAGGGGCTTGATCTCGAGCTACTGGTAAACTTTAAGCTTTGCTAACGGCCGTGTTGGAGTTGATGGATCAGCTCCGAACCCATCAGTGAAGAATGAAGGCGAGATGGAACAACTCACATGGAACTTTATGGTGAGTACATAGCTTCTTATTTTTACCAGAAGGCTGTTCAAAACTCAGTCTAAACCAATCCATAGAACTGCCTGTGTTTTTCCCCAAATATGGCAGTAAGGTAGAGTATATGCTACACCAGCTTGATGTTCACAGACAGTTATGCTTCTATTTACACAGAACAAAAGAGTTCAGGAAATTTGACCAGCTTTTCATTTCCTTTCCAGATAACAAAAAAGATGCTGCAGTAACAAAAACTACTTCATCCAAATGGTTATCAGGTTGTATCTCATTTATTTATCAATCAGCAGACAAGCAGCTGCCAGACAAAATAAAGGGTGATTCTATTAAAGCTGTTTTAACTTCTCAAGCTTTCTGTGCAAAGTTACCTATAGATACCATTTGTGCAGCAGCAATGTGGGCACGGCCACATACCTTTATCACGCATTACAAAGTCGATTTGGCCTCCAGGGACAGGGCCTCTTTTGGGTCCACTGTTCTGAAGAATATTCTCCCGTGAGCCACACAAGAAAAATAGTGCTAGGGATGCTATCCCATCAGTACAGAATGAAGACAATATAGGACAACTACACATAAAGAAGTTATGTACTCACCATAACATTCCATGTGAGTTGCCCATCTCATCTTCATTCTTACGTCCCACTCTCCTACCCCCAGCCTTCAGATTTTGGAGGATCAAGAGGTTTCTAGTTGGACAGCAAATATGCTTTGATCCTCTTCTTGGCTTATAAATAATATATGTTTTTATGTATGTATAAGGACATCAGCAAACAAGATCAGAGGAAGGCACTAGAGCATCATGGGATAGGGAATGAGCCACGAGCTGGTTGGAGACCTCGCGCTTTAGAAACGGCCGAGTCCCATCAGTACAAAATGAAGATGAGATGGACAAATCACATGGAACGTTATGGTGAGTACATAACTTGTTTTTTAAAGGAGAAAAATTATGTTTCCGATTCACTCTTCTGCAATTTTGGTCTTTTTTTCCCCACATGTTGGCTGTTGGTATTTCAAGTGCTGACATTTCATTAGGGAGCCACATAACTCACATGACAAGGTTCCAGAGGAATCAGGTAGAGCATATGCTCGATTCATGCAGTTGGCTTCCTACTTCAGGCAGTAGGAGGCAACTTAAATTTCAGGTTTCAGCCATGCTATCACCAATCTGTCAATTAGATTGCTTCACAAAACAACAGATGGAACAACTAGAGCAACAAGAACTTTTTTGCCATATGCAGTCACACTTGGTTGCATCTATGTAATTTTGTGGACAACCTTAAAGGATCCTTTGTGAATGCACCTTATGACAGGACATCCTTGTTTGGCCCCATATTGAATGAACAAATGGTGAAGAATGAGCTGGAGCATAAGACGCTGTCTGATGTTGGAGTCCATTTTGAGTCTGCTGTGAGGTCCTTTTCAGAGACCCAGAAGGGTTACTAAGATCTCTGGTTTAGGAAATTCCAACATCTCTCTTTTGATTCTGTTTTGAACAGCTCCCCCTCCCTCAGGACAGAGGGGGCTACAGTAATGGAAGACACCGTAGAGGCAAAGGAGGATCTGTAAGGTCATGGGTGTAGGAGACCTTTTTCTCGGAAGCCTCCCTAACATCCCTGAATGATTGTCTGACTATTTGACCCTGAAGGCAGTCAGGAGTCAACTGTCATAGTAGGAATGTGGCCTAGTAGGACTAACCCGATTAACAAAGCAAAAATAAATAAATAAATAAAATGTTTCTATTTTATTATTAACATTGTCAGTCATTGTATGCATACTTATCAGAAATATATGTGTAGATTATATTAATTTATTTACTTACTTATTTATGCTTTGCATATTAACAACACGGTAAGTCTTTCTATTACCATTAGTAGTCTCTAGGTCAGATTCCATATCAGTAAATGCTGATCGCATTCTGAGAGACCATTTAAGGAAGTAGACTTAGGCCGATAACTGTCACTTGTCTCACTTACCCATGTATCCTGTAGACAGAGATACCCAATCAAGGGGACTGATGGATGTTGTTTAGAGTTGAAAATGACCTGCACTGATTACCTGATGCAGTAGGTTTCATCTTGCTTGTGGAATTTTTGGATAAGGTTGCACAGTGGTAGCTTTGCTGCCTCACACAGTTTGGCTGTGTGTGTGTGTGTGTGTGTGTGTGTGTGTGTGTGTGTGTGTGCGTGCGTGTGTGTGTGTCTGTGTGTGTGTGTGTGTGTGTGTGTGTGTGTGTGTGTGTGTGTGTGTGTGTGTGTGTGTGTGTGTGTGTGTGTGTGTGTGTGTGTGTGTGTGTGTGTGTGTGTGTGTGTGTGTACACTCCAGGAATATATCTGTGTGCATCCTGCTGTAGGTTAGCACCCTATTCAGGACTAAGTTGCAGATTTGTGTCCATTGAGTGCCATGACAGGATCCTGCTACCCCTATGAAGTGGATTAAGCAGGTTATGGACATGATTTCTGAACAGATTTTAACACCCTTAGAATCTCTTTCACTAATGAGCAGATACCCTTCCATATTGTTCAATAAACGTCTGCATATCAGTAGGTTTGTGGAGCCTCAGCTTGGAGGGATTACCTGCCTTCAAAGGAAGGACAGGTTTACTAGTCATTTGCATATGTACTTTAGATTATTTCCTTGCACGGTAGTTGTTACAAGGTCCTAGTCTTGCGTTAGATTTGAGGTTCTTCTATGTATGTCTAAAACTGGGACACTGAGTTTAACCCCTGCTGCTTTGGGACTGTGGCAGTTATTACTGCAGTGTAATTGTTGCAGTGTCCCACCCTGGCATAAGTCGTAAGTGTTTTCTTGGTCCTAGCAGTCTGACCTTTTTTGCTGTGGTACTGGGATATCAAGTTTTGTCTCACTTGTGTTGAAATATAACAACTGATCCTGTATATTAATAGTTACAGGGTTCTGTTCTGGAGTTAGACCTGGGGTTCTGCTTGAGTTCTAGCAATGTCATCTATTTGACTGTGGTATTAGCACACCCAGTTTATCCCTTCTCCCTAGTTTGTCACCATTTAATATAGTTATATAAGGTACTCACCACAATTGTAAATATCTTTAAGGGACGTCATTGTAGCATTAAATCATAATAGATATTTTTTCATAGCTATATTTTTCCTCCTACAAAAGCAAACACAGGCCCTTTACCAACACTGGCACTGAAGCCGTGTGCCAGTACTCGGTCTCCTGCAGACTACTGCATGACAATCTATGTCTAGCCTACAAGGTGTCCTCTGATCCCACACAGATGGATTTGTTGCACATCCATAAAATGTGGTCCTATGCTGGAGTTAGACCTGGGGTTCTTCTGGGTCCTAGCAGTGTTAAATTTTGTAATGCTTATCTTAATTTTTCAAGCTGGTACGCTTTGTATCAAAATAAATCTGTAGTGAAGGGACAGTTTGTACATTTAGCTAGGATGATATCAGATTTTGATGCTTTTATTAGTGAATGTGACTTATTAAAGGGTGTGTTTTTATGAAGGGGTTACCCTCTGGAATTTGTAATGGCACTCATAGACAAAGTTCTGACAAAAAGACATTTGGGGGTATATGTTCCCCTGTTATCTTATGAGTGCCCCAGTGTCATCAGCCCTATATGTAATGCACAAGGGAAAACTTTGTTTAGTAAGAATAGGAAGAGTTTTATTTCCACTTATTCTAACCGGGAAAAGCCAAAAGACAAACAACAACAACAACATTAGAGAGTAAAGCTATAGTGGGTTTCTTAGAAACTGAAATATAGCTTTTTCCGATACTAAGTTGCTAAATATTATAGGGGACAAATCTACAGTTGTATTTAGAAGAGACACAACTTTTAAACAATATTCAGAAAACAAAACTGAGTCACACTATAATTCTAATAGAAAAATGGAATGGTAAGATGTGGTTCCTGTTCCCTATGTCCAAATACTTTATGTAGTGACAATTTTAAGACAAGGGGATAAAACTATAAGGTAAAGGGGCATTTTAATTATAATTCATGAAATGTAATAAAAATCTACTGCCTATCATTAGCGGACCGGAGTTCCGCTGTGGCGACCCCTAACCGGGAAAAGCCGAAAGATATAACAAGTATATTTATCTCACTGTTTGGTTTGCCCCACCTACTACATAGGTAAAACTTATAGAATGTTTAAACATCGAGTTTATGAACATTTGTTGGACATTAAAAAGAAAAAAATGCAAATGCTTTATATAAAACATCTGGCAGAATTTGATTCACATAGTTTTGGTTTTCTTATTATTGAGCAAGTAGAAAATGACCCTCAAGGGTGGATTATTGATGAACATTTGGAATCCTGTGAGTTGATGTGGCAGTTAAAATTAAATGCCACAAATTATCCAGGCTTAAATGGATCGTGTTCTATAAAGTCTATTTTAAAATTAAGACATTTTAATTTTTCTTAAGTACTGAAGTTAATGCTTGTATTTTATTAAATTTTTATTGGTTGTTTCAAGTCATGTGTAGCTGGCAGTTTAATATTTAAATTGCTTTTAATAATGTTTTAATTAGTTCTGAAGAAGTTCTGAAAAATAATAGGAACAAAACACTCAACTGTTACAATAAAATTCATTTGTGGTGTGAGTTAGCATTGATTATGTACTGCATTTCTTCATTCTATGGAAGCACTTTATTAGTTTGTGTTCTGTTGTTCGCTGTATGGAGTTTTGTCCAAAATATGCTGTAGTAGTAGTTGCAGTCCTTGCCTGGGTGAATGTAGTACATGTACCCAAACAATGCCTTGCAATGTTCTGTTGTGTTTTTTAACAAAAAGCAATGTAGTGGGCTAGTCAATTTGCTAGCGTTTGCTTAGTAGTAGGTAGGTCTTCCTTTCATTTCTTGAAGGAAATATAAAGTTAACTATATTTTCTGCAAGTGTAATTCTGTTTGTGACCATCCAAAGTGATCAGTAAATGTTCAGTAGTATTGAACTATTTTAGGATGCTTGAACAGACAAATTCAAAGAAACAGACCACCTTTGACAAAGTGGAAGGGTTGTTTTTCTTTTTCTTTCATTTTGTTAGATGACACTCTTTCATTATGGAACACACTAGAGAATTTATTTCAGCTATTCTCCCTGATGTAACTGCCAACAAGCAGAAGGATTTCAGTGAAAGGTATGTTAAGTTCACTGAATCTGCTGGTTCATTTAGAAGTAACAATAGCTTTTGCAGCCTATAACAAGTCTCAGTATACTACTAGTTGCCTTTTTGGAGATAGTAAATAAAATAGTCCTTTAACACTTCAGTAGAAGGCTTATCTATTATCTGAAAAGATAACAAACTAAAGTTGCAGAGATGTGTTCTTGAATTGAAGAGAATGCCACAATAGTTTCAAAGAGTTGGCTGAAATAGTCTTGTAATTGGACATTTCCAGTGTTCTGCTGACTGTTTCTGGTTTGACTATTCTTTCCACTTCGGAATGTATGATTATAAAATTGCAGGTACGTTAACTTTGCTTAGAATTTTCAGTACTTCTGATGAAAATAACTCAGTCTTAAGGTTTGATGTCGTGTCTTTCAATGTGAAAGATGGTGTAACTTCAAAATAGGATGAAGAGCTCTGTGCTGCTGCCCTGTTTTAAATGTTTTGTCCAGAGGAAACTGAAGTATATAAATACTGAGCTACATAAGCACAGAAACTCATGGTCGTCTTGTCAAAGTTGGTATTGTTAAATTCAACTAAACCTTCCTAGATTTATCTTCAGAAAGGCTTTCTAAATTAGTGGAACTTGAGGAATGTCATGCACCAGTTCTTGTCTCCAAAGAAAGGAACAGGCATTCAGTTTCCAAATTTGTGGTTGATAATGCAATGTGCAAAATGTTGATTGTTTTGCATTGTGATGCATTTCAAATAGATTTACTCTGGACATATCCAAGTAATTCAGTATGATGGAAGAATGAAGTGCTTAGCTACTGTTCATGACCTGGGGTATCTCTCTGCTGAGGGAAACTAACTGGAAGATGTGCTACCATAAAGAAAAGATGTTGTATTGCCTACTGCCAGATTAACATTGTTTCCCTGCAGAATAGCTAAGACTTTCACTAGGAGTCAGAAACATCAGACGTTAAATGTTAGACCACTGTTGCAGTAGCTTAAGTTATATGGGTCCTACCCCACTGCTCCACTGCTACTGGCCAGCTTTTCAAAGTTAAAGGGCACCTACACATTTTCTCAGAAGTTCCAGGAAAAGCTCCATATAAAAGAGAGTGTGACCAAAGCTCAAAGGCTTCTTATTGCAGAAGGGCACTCCTTTGGTGGACCCCATGGAACTGTCTGTTAACTAGTGATCCCTCAAAGGTAGGCAGATAAGTCCCTTTTTGGTGAAAGACTTCCACTAAACATATGTGTTTGATAAAAACATGCTTTTTTTTTCTGTGATAATGTTTCTCCCCCTCAGAAACCCTCCCTCCCACTCGGAGCCGAGGGCCCTGCTCTGCGAACTCCACAGTATTTTCCTCCTCCAACATCTTCGCGGGTTTTGGAAGTTTTGTCACCGACTGCTACCCCGATTCCAGCAGCTTCGGCACAGATAGTGGATCTCACTTCAGTACCAGAGACTTCCCTTTGGTCTGAACCCTCTGCGGAAACAGGCCATCCTCGGGTTCGAGATTGGCCTGCCTTGGCAGCCCGGTCTCTTCTGGAGGCTCCTTCCCTGGAGGTTGGTCCTTCGGATTGTGTTGTGACCCTGGTTCTGAGTTTGTCCTTTTTGGTTCTGGGCTCCCATCCCTCCACGGAGATGGAGAGAGCTTTAGCCACGGCTGGCTCCCAGTTGGACCCATTGGCGTTGGAGACATGCCCTCCTCCTCCTGCTTATGAGCCACAGCTACTACCTCTCACTACTATTAGACATCGGGTTTGGGAGCCTCAAGTTAGCCTTCATCAAGGTTCTGCATCTGCGGGTTCCTTCTTTGATGGTCCTCTCGAGGAAGTTCCTCGCAAGAAAGCATGCAAGAGGAAACACGTTGATTCCCCAGAGGAATCGTTGACCGAAGATATGGACTTCGATGATGGGTAAGGTGTAAAAGTATCTAGAAGCACTGCACGTATGAGGAAAAATACAGGCAGTTAGAAGAACAAGTAAAGTAAATGATCAGCAAGCAAGGCATCTCTAGTTCATAGTAGGTACTAGGCTATTTGCCCTAGGGCCTATACAAGCCTAGCCAAAAAGGTACCCTGGCTTTCGCCACCCAAGAAAATTATTTCCAGTGCCCCTGTCAAGCAGAACCACAGAAGTGATCCCCGGGATGAATTTCCTATTACCCATCCAATCATCAAGATTTTTCTTGAAGAGTGCTAATGAGGAGCTCTGTTTGACATGGATAGGTAGTCTGTTCCAGAGTATGGGATGTCTCTGGGACAGGAATCTATCCCTCCAGCATGTTTTGTTTATTGTGGTGACAAGGTTTAGGTCCCTAGATCGTGTAGCTCGGAGGAATTGGGATTTCTTTAAGTGGAGCATGTCCAACAGCTCTGGGTTTGACATAGCTTTGTATGTTAGGCAGAGATCGCCTCTGAGTAGGCAATGTGCGACGAAGTAAAGCTGGAGCTTTTTGAGTCGATCTGCATAAGGCATCTGTTTGAGGCCAGTAATCCTCTGTGAGGTATTTTTGTGGCCTTTCCAGTTGATGTAGATGTCTTGTGAGGTACATACCAAAAGGGGCATTGTATTCTATAATGGGTCTAATGAGTGATGAGTAGAGGGGAACAATGACCTTTTTTTCTTGATGAGAAACCTTTTGTGATGAGGTGTGCCACGTAGAAGGATTTCCTGACCACTGTGGCGATGTGATTATCAAAGGAGAGACTACTGTCCACCTGTGTCCCAAGGTCTCATCACATTTTCAGTGTTAAGTAGACTACCGTCTATGTGATAGTTCATGGGTACAGAGTTTTTACCAAAAGGGATGACAATGCACTTTTTGGCACTGAGCTTGAGACCATGGCTTTGACACCAGGCATCTGTCTCAGTGAGGCCCTTTTGTAGGATGTCCACATCATTAGGAGTTTCGATTATGGCTCCTAGTTTGCAGTCATCTGCAAATTTAGTTAGCCAGAGACCTTCTGTGTTAGCCTGTACTTCAGAGAAGTAGATAGCAAACAGGAGAGGACCCAGGACTGAACCCTGTGGTACTCCACTTGTCACTGGTCTGAAGTCTGATTTGGAGCCTGCTACTTTCACAGTGTGGGTTCTGTCAGTAAGCCAGTTGGCAACCCATCTTGTGACATAGGGATTTATACCTAGTTTAGTGAGTCTATCTATAATTCCAGAGTGGGGGATGTTGTCGAACGCCTTGGTGAGATCTAGATAGGCTGTGTAAACCACCTTACCCTCATCTATGGCTTTGGTGACTACTTCAAAGAAGTCTATCAGGTTTAGGAGACATGATCTGCCTTTTACAAACCCGAACTATGTGGGGTCCAGAGTTTGGAGATCTCCAATGTCTTTGTTTATGAGTTCTATGATGATACGTTCCATGGCCTTGCAGACCAGGCTCATCAGGCTGATGGGGTGGTAGTTCTCGGGGTCTGTTGTGGCCTCCCCTTTGCGGAGTGGGATAACCATCGCAGTGTGCCATTCAATGGGCACAAAGCCTAAAGTGAGGCTATGATTGAACATGGTACTTAGGTGGGGTGCCAGTTCATTCTGTAGTTCGTGTAGAAGGCAGCCTGGGATGTTGTCAGGTCCCATGGATGCTGTGTTCTTGGCTTTGGAGAGTGTGGTTTTTACCTGTGCAGCTGTGATTACAGGAACTTTGCATTCTTCCGGTATAAAGATGGGCCCTTTAGGGGGTGAGAGAGGGTTAAAGTTAGCACTGAACCTATCTGCTAGGATGTTGGCAATATCAGTTGGTTCTGTATATTTAGTGTCATTGTGCTGTAACTCAGAGCAGATCTGAGTGTTGCCATTGAGATTCTTGACATAGCTATAGAATGCTTTGTGGTTGTCTTTAGAATCAGTGATGATTTTGTTTTCATAACTAGCTTTGGAGGATTTTATGAGGGATCTCAGCTTCTTACTGAGGCTGACCAGGGAGTTCCTCCAGTCATGGGATTTTACTCTTTTTTGCAACAGTTTCTTTCTTCTGTTGTAGAGTTTGTTTATGGCAGAAGACCACCAGACTGGCTTCCTTTTTTTGGAGGATAGCATCTTGGTTCTGTTAGGGATAGCACAATCCATGCACTCGTGTAAGTGCTTATAAAGTGCATTTGTGTAGGATTCAGCAGTCATACCTCTATTGTCCATCTGCATGGGTGTCGTGAAGTTTGCCACTTCTGTCTTAAGAAGCGTGAAGTTGGCTTTGGAGAAATTTTTTACGGTTGTTTTCCTAATGGGGGTGGGATGTGGATGTCTAGGGTGATTAGCTTGTGGTCGGATCTGACCAGCGAGAAGCTGACCTCTGGTGTGGAACACCGGTCACCCATGTTGGTGATGACCAGGTCTAGGATATTGCTGCCCCTGGTGGGGGTGTGGATAAGTTGATCCAAGGCGTTGGAATTAATGATTTACAGAAAACGTTGAGCAAAAGAGTTGGTACACGTTTAGTATTCCCAGTTAATGGTAGGGTAGTTGAAATCACCCATTATTAGAGTGTTGGGTTGTACGTTAATATTTTCCAGTGTATCAAGAAAAGAGAAGTGGGAATCCTGGGGCATGGTGGGGGGTCTGTAGCAAGCTACAATCTGGATTGCGGTTTTACCCAGAGTTAGTTGAACTTGGATAATCTCGGATGCATTATGCTGAGCAACTAGCTTGGAGGTATGCCTATCCTTAATGAATATGGACACACCTCCTCCTTTACTGTTTCGGTCCGGGTTTGGTGGCCGAAAGGTGTGGTATGAATTATAGCCTGGTAATGCAGGGGTGCTCTCTGGAGCTTTGAACCAGGTCTTTGTCACTGCACAGATGTCAATGTTCTCCATTTTAAGGAATGCCTCGACTGAGTGCATTTTGAGGTTTAGACTTCTAGCATTGAGTAGCATTACCCTCAGATTTTGCTTGCTTGTACAGCTGTTGGGTCAGTACAATTTATTTCAATCTGTATCTGGTAGACTGACTAAGTTTACTAGTGAGTATAGCACTTTTTATACAATCTTGAAAGATGCAGTCATGCCTCTTAGACATGCACTATGGCCTAGTTTAGTCATCTAACTTTTTTCAAAAATGCTGTTACAACAGACTGTGTTTGTAGAGTTGCTATACAACAGGTTTTCCTTTTTTATAACAAGTGCAGAGTAAACATTTCTTGCTTCAGCTTGCTTTGTCATCATATGTTCTTACTTTTTAATTGTCTATCATAACATTTCTAATGAGAAAGACTATTTATTATTGTTACAGCTGCAGTTAATATTTATATTATTACTACTGTTGATTGATTCAGAATTAATGAAAATTCGCATCTTAAAAAGTAATACAAAAGCTTAATAGAAATTTCATATAAAAATCTGCAGCATGTCTGTGTAAGGCACAACATCTGCTCCTTGCATTCATTCTATAGACAATGTATGAAATAGAATAATATACATTTTCTTATTCTTTGATGTTTGTAGCATATATGTGTGTTTCTTTGAAACAGTCACCAAGGCCATTGATGAGGGGAAGGTGGTCCACACAGCCTACCTGGACCTAGCAAAAGCCTTCGATACAATACCCCACTTGGGCATTATAGATAAGCTCACCAGCTTAAATATAAACCCCTATGTCACTAGATGGGTTGCAGACTGACTCAAGGACAGAACCCACATGGTTAGAATTGCTGGAGCCATGTCAGACTCCAAACCAGTTACAAGTGGCATCTCACAAGGCTCAGTCCTGGGACCTCTCTTGTTTGGTATATATTTCTCGGAGGTACAGGCCAACACGGAAGGACTGTGGCTGACCAAGTTCGCAGATGACTGCAAACTGGGCGCCATAATCGACTCTCCAGCCGACACAAGCATCCTACAAAAGGGCCTCATAGAAACAGACAACTGGTGCCAGAGCCATGGCCTCAAGCTAAATGCCAAAAAGTGTATAGTCATCCCCTTTGGCAAAAACAAAGTGCCCACAAATTACCACATAGGTGGTAATCCATTAAGTACAGAAGAAGTAATTAGGGACCTGGGGACCCAAGTTGATAGCAATCTCTCATTTGAAAACCACGTGGGCAAAGTGGTTAGAAAAACATTTTATATAGCCCACCTAATCATGAAGGGATTCACATCTAGATCAGGGGAGGTCATTGTTCCTCTTTACTCATCCCTCATCAGGCCCATAATTGAGTACAATGCCCCTTTTGGGATGTACCTTACCAGACACCTGCAGCAACTGGAAAGATCCCAAAAGTACCTCACCAAGAGGATCAAAGGGCTCAAACAGATGCCATATGCTGCCCGGTTAAAGAAACTCCAGCTCTACTCAATGGCATACCTCCTGCTCAGAAGCGATCTGTGCCTGACGTATAAAGCCATGTCCAACCCAGAATTAATGGACATGCTGCACCTCAGAAAATCCAAATCCCATCAAGCTTACGCGCTCAAGAGACTTGAGCCTCAGCACTGAAATGAATAGGACATGCTGGATGGACAGATTCATAACCCAGAGGCTTCCTTTATTCTGGAATAAAATCCCAGTCCAGGTTAGGCAGAGTCCCTCATTGACTCTCTTCAAGAGGAATCTTGATGAGTGGATGGGAGATCGTAGGTTTACCCCGGGTATCACTTCTGTGTCACTGTTCGACAGAGGCACAGTATACTAACCTCGAAAAAGGGCATAGCAAAATTCATTTAAAATGGGTGGCGAAAGCCAAACACACTCTGGCTAGGCTTATAAATGCCCTAGGGCAGATAGCCTAGTATGAACCTATGAACCTATGTACATTTTACAGAGCATGTATTTTACATTCTGTTTATTCTTTACACATATGGTTTAGGAATGTTTTCATAGAAATATAAAAGTACTGATTAATACATGTTTTATACAACTTTTTAATAGAAGATCCATTCACTGCTACAATACATCAGTGTGTGACCCTTGTTTCAGGCTGCTTTGATCTTTCCAAGCTATCTTTATCCTAACAACAGGCTGAGCTGACAATTCTAAAAACCACTGCAAAGTCTTATAGCTGGTTTACATCTATCTGACATCTGATTATTAGAGGAATTATTTTCAACATAAATATTTATTTATATTAATAATTATCTTGTTAAAGAGAGGAATTGATGCTCTTTTAGCCAGGCATTGTATTTCCATGCAGCTTTGTATTATTTTATGCCACTGGCATTCACATAAAAGATTGTTAAAGGGACACTATCTCGTTCCTAAACTCAGTATCTTTCCTCGGACCGAAGCTGAGACATTGCCACCCACATAAGTAATCACCTCCCTCTTTGTGACGTTCTACACTCCTACCCACTCCATAACTTTCCTTCTATTGTGTAAAGCTTTATTGCAGTCCTGTTTTTATTCCCTGTTGAATAAGATGCCAGCATTTGTGTTCCCTTGTTTCACACAGAGTGAATGCAGCTGTAATTTGCACCCCGGTCAATGTCATTAATGAATGATTTAAATAATACAACCGCTTGGGCATGGTGACTTGACTATCAGGGGGTAATTGAGGATTTTTTTTTTTAATGTGGGTGACGAAAGGGCAGCAGAAAAAAGTATGAGAGTTACCGATCATACGGAACCGGCAAACAGCTCAGATCAGTTACGGTAAAGCAATCAGGAAGTTAACTTATTAAATCAGTAAAGTGGGTGATGGAAGAGCAGCAGGCAGCAGCAAAAGCATAAGCCTTACAGATCTTACGCACGTCGGATGTATTATTTATGTAGTCAGCCAGCACATTTTTAGATAAGTAATGTGGGTGATGTAAGGGCAACAGCAAAAGCATAACCGTTACTGATTGTACGGAACCGGCAAATAAATCACATTACTTACTGTAGGGCATTCACAAAGTGCATTTTTATCACAGGCAGTAACTAGTTGTAGACATTTGTCTGGCTGACTGCATTCATTTCAGCAATTGCAGCTAACTAACTAATTCCTTTTGATCTTTGTGAATATTTGTTAGTTACTGCTCCATTCACATGTGGTGGTTCCAGTCTTCCAACTGTCCACATTTTTAAAGAATGTCCATTTGACTCCTGTTTTTGCCCTGTTCCTCAGAAAATTTGTTTTTTCCTGGCAATTCTCCATGTATTGCAGTAACTTATTAATGGCATACAGTTGAGTTTCAGATGCATGCTAACACACAAGACGACCTGTTATTCAAGCAAGTTTCTAGGTTTATAAGAGCAATTATTAAAATCCATCACATACGTTTTGGATCATTGTCCAACAGCTTTGTCCAGGTTTTTTGTTCTAAGAGTTTCAAAGAAGTCCAGTGCTGCCATGCCACAGATTATTCTTTTATTAGTTTTACAACTCAGACAGGTGATAAATAGTACTGATGATCAAGAGGATGACAACAGACACATTTGTCGGGGGCTTTTTTTTTGGTTTATTTGGTGTTGTGTAGTACTTAATTGTGGAAGTTTTATTTATTGGCATTTGCTTAACAGGAATATCCCACTGGTTGGAACACATTTTCAGCTGAGGACCGGAGAGAAAAGTTCCAAAGCGTTAAACATTTTTATAAGCATAATAATTCAAAAATAAATACATTTTACATAATTATACCAAATTAGAGCTTATATGAAAATATTGGTTAAAATGGATACAAGCTTTATGACAATCATTTAATACTTAGAAAATGTTAGCAAGTTTGTACAGAAATTCAAGGTAAGTTAGTATAATCCAAATAAGAATAGCAATATGAAGTGACAGAAAAGCAGGCTTATTGTATATTTGGAGAGAAAGCCTGGGAAGATAAATTGATAGACATAAGGAAGTGAGTGAATAAGGGAGAGTAAAGAGATGTAAGGTATGAATTGGCATTTCTCCACATGCAAAGATATAGTTTATTCTGGTGTTGAGTTTGAACAGAGCCAGCTTTTAGCTATGTAGCCTTTCATAATGGTTTTGAAGGATGGGAGTGAGGGCATTGACCTGATGGATAGAGCTAAGGAGTTTCAGGCTTTAGCAACACGGTATAAATACAGACAACGCCCAGCAGATTTGATAGGTTTTCGGACAGACAGGAGTTTGTGGTCTTTGGTTTGTAATGACCGACTAGTAACATAGTTGTGTAAAATGTTAGTTATTGTTATAACATTTCTCAAGTTTTGATCTTTGTGATGCCTGAAGGTTAGTAACAATGGGAGCACCATAAAGAACTTTGAGAGGAGATAAGTAGTGGCAGGTGTAGCTTTATTTGTGCTGCTGAGAAAGATTTTGGCTCTATAAATCATCCCTACTTTTTGATGACTTTTTCTTATGCAACTTTGTATATGCAGGTCAAATTTATGGTCATCATCCTCTATCGTTCTTAATAATTTACTATGAAAAGTGACCTCAGTGGTTCTATTATCAAGAGAAGGAACTTTACAATTTGTTTTTTCATGGCAGAGGGATTTGAGTAAAAAAGTAGTTTCTCCTTTTTAGGGATGAGCATGAGTTGTGGGTTACACAGTCATGTTTCTGTTGCTGTTAAAGCTTCCTGAGTAATTTCTTTGAGGTGTGCCACATTGTCAGATGTCCAAATAAGTATGGTGTCATCTGTATACTGTATTAGGAATGCCTGTTGTGTGGATGTGTGGAGGGTTTTGGTGGCAATTTTAAAGAACAGGGGACCAAGGATAGAACCTTGTGGTACACAGGTGATGACTGTGAAGTATGAAGAGAGGGAGGAGTGCCATTTTAATGACTGATACCTATTAGACAGATAGTTTTTTTAACTGTGGAAAGGTGGGCTGAGAGAGATCTAATGAGGACATTTTAAGTAGAAGTTTACTGTGGCAAACTGTGTAGAAGGCCTTAGACAAGTCTATGAATAAGGGCAAGACTACTTTGCCATTATCCCTAGTTTTATTGAAAATAAATTGTAATTTTTTTTAATGAAATAAAGTGGCTTACTATTCAACTTGACCTCATGGTCTTTAACCTCGTCCTTTTTTGCTCGGGTGTCCAGAAGCATTTTTGTTTTGTTCAGTTTCTGTATTGGTTAGAAGTGCAGTGTTAGTGCTATGTGAAAGGTGGAAGCCATCTGCAGTGACTGAGTTCTTCCTGCAGGAAATAACTGCTTATCTCTGTCTCTTCCCAATCCTTTCTAACCTTCTCTGATTGTTGTAGTCATCACGCAATATTTTATATGTTATACTAATTATTCCTTTTTTAATGTCAGCTTCTGTTCTAGATTGTACTAAAAACTCTACCAGTGCAGGTCTTTCAGTTAGGACTCCCTATTTCTTTCTCTTTGCCTATACTCCGATATCAACTTCAGTGGCAGCTGGTGAGTTCAAATCAAAGGGGGGCCGCAGGAGACAGCTGAATGGGTGGGGTCAATGGGAAGGGGTGTGGTCAACTAGAAAGGGGTGGAGCTATGCTCAAAACCACAAAACCTGGAACTTTAATTAAATACGCTGCCCTGGGTGCCAAACCGTCATTATGAGAGTGTAATCAAGACAATGTGAAGTGTAGAAGAATACTTCAATGCATTAGCTGCATGACAGCTTACTTAATATCTAGAGGGAAACAAAAAGACTGTGAGGCATGAAAAAATAAATTACTTTTTAAATACATTACTGGAATGCCAGTCAAAAGCAAGTACAAGAAAAACAAGCAGCGCTCAACTCAAACCACTTCTTCTTGTACTCCAGTTCCAATTATAATTTACATTCAGCTTTATTAAAGTACCAGGTAACATGCTGAAAGTAGCAATCTCTGTGATACCCCCACCTGTAAAAATGTTTCTTATCCAAAAAAGACCTGCTGCCTGACAACAACTATTTACTTGTTTCATGGGGAAAACATGATCAAAGTAAAAAATGAAAAGAAAACAAGAAACAAGCTCAAGATACATTGCTTAAAGGATTACTGTACAGGTAATGGACCACACAAGATAGACTGGCATTCTGTTTGGTTTACAGGTAAAGCCTGCAAAGATGATTGCAAGTCTCCAACAAATGTAATGAGCTTCTTAAAATAATAATGTAATCCTGTCCTTTATTACAAATACTGTCATATGCATTTCAATACCCAAGGCTTATACATTATCTAGTTATGCAAGTATTCTCTGCATGGCAACAGAAAGGCTTTCACTGTTGGCAGTTCTTTAACAGTATGCTTATTAAAGCTTACTTGCATCTTACAATCTCAGACAAGCTTACCTGATGGTCATTAAAGCATTGCTACTTAAACACAGAGCAACAGGCACTTTCTGAGTAATAATAAGCATAAATCAACAGTATAAAAATATGACAAACCCGAACATTCTGCAAAATCAAGGGCAGAATAAAAGTAGTACTTGTGTCTGCCTTGGATGGGGGGATACTCTGCACATTTACACTGCATAACTGCTCCTTGCCTTGCTTGGACACATCCAGAGTCACACTACATGAGGCAGTGGGGTGCAACAAGTATGTCACAATTTGAAATGTCTCTGGCTGACTGTGATGGCCCTGACACATTTGTCATACCTCTCAACCTCAGAGCAAGAAATCTGGACAAAGCCATACATAGAAGTGGGACAAGGCCCATAAATAAGGACAATTTTAAATATTGCTCTTATAAACTCAGAAAGGTAATAGAGTAGTAGGTCTTGCATTAGTATGAATTTCTGAAGGGTATGAAATCTGAAACACAACTGTCTGTCATTATTTTCTAACTTCAGTCTTTAATGATTTGCTACCAATTTGCCAAAAAACACAATTTTATGAAAAATGGACCAAAATGTGATGCAAAAATATAAAATAGCCACACAATACAGCTGGAAACCTGTCAAAGAAGGGACACCTTTTTAATATTAGTACTGCTAACATGAGCAGCTGACAAAATAAAAGAATCTGCATGCATTTCTGAAATAAAAGGAATCTATAACTCTGATTATTACAGTTATTTCTTAATTGTAAACCCTCCACGTTTTCTTCCAAAATTGCCATTTTGCGGCAGGATTATTAGGGGAAGAGCAACATTTTGAGCCAAAATCGGGGACAGTTCAGAGGTTTGGATATGCCTAATTCTTTAAAGCAATTTATTTGCACATACCTCTCAACCTGTTAATGCGGGAAATCTGGACAAGGCCAAATATACTTATAAACAGTACAAAAAATTGTTGTATAAACTGAGACAGTTGATAGAATAACAGGTCTTGCTTTAGCATGCATTTTTCTGAAGGTTATGAAGTCTGAAGCTCAGTGTCTGTCAATATTTAGTGACTTAATTCCTAAATTATTTGCCAGAAAACCACACATTTAATGAGGAACAAATCAAAAATAAGAAGCAAAAATCTATTCATTCTGTGATAATCTGGACAGTTGAGAGGTATAGTTCAGCCGGGGCTGTCTTTGAGTTTGCCACCCTTCCCCCTCACAAAATCGTGATCGAATGGAGCCCCCCCCTTCAGCTATTCCAGTGAACCATTACTTGGCTATTTCATCCCATTTACCATAAACACTAATGTGAATACTGCTTTACTTCTACGATGATTTGGACTTCATTTGAAAGTTTTATTTTGCATTTTACAGCACAAAGACATCTGCTGAAGAAAGCAATGCAGTCTCACAATGAAAACAGACTTAGCATTAAAACTTCTCTGCCCTTGAAACTCACATTCATTGAAACAGCATTGAAACCCACATTCAAAGAAAATACATTTTGCCAGTGACAGATAAAGATTAACTTTGGGCTGTTTTCAAATCATAGGCCCCTTGCACATGAAACATACATGTGGTCTTTGATACACCTTTCTGATTTTATTAAATTATATTCCTTGTACAATATAGTACAGCTTTAGAGGGTGTTTTAAATTTGTTTTGAACATTTTTCCAGTAAACAATGAAACAAAATGCATGCACCAATAATGACAAAACTGCCCAATTCAAAACATTTTTCCAGTAAACAATGAAAAAATACATGCACCAATAATGACAAAACTGCCCAATTCAGAACATTTCTATCATAAAAGTCTACTCAAACTACTACAGTCCACCAGTATCAGTAAACATGCACAATCTCTGAAGAAGTAAAAGTCATATAAATAATTCTGCATTAAAGAAATCTGTAACTAATGAAGAGGTTGCTGCTAGCAAACAACTTTATATGTCATTGTTTCATCTACAAATAAAGTGTCTGTTACCCTTGAGGAATAAAGTGCCTATGTGTCATTAAAAAATGGTAAGCCTGACAAAAACTATCTACTTGTTTCATAGGGAAAATATGATCAAAGTATCAGTAAATATGCACAATCTCTGAAGAAGTAAAAGTCATCTAATAATTGCAATAGGGAATGGATGGCAAACTGATAACAGGTTCAGAGTTACTAGGTATCTTCACCAAAAAGGACTGCAGCATCCACCCCCTTTACAATACAGTACAGTATCAGCAATGCATCTACCTACTGTGGGAGTAGAACCCACAGTCTTCTGCATCAAAAGCAAGTACATTACCGGTTGTGCTATTAACAATGCAAGCAGACTCAGCATAAGCATCACTAAACTTTTGTTCCCCTGCAGCTCTCAGCTTTTTATAAAATCTACTTGACACTCAGCTGTATCTCTGAACTTTGCAGCACAAGAACTCTGGAAAAAGCCAAAATTTGGGGGGGGGCAAAAGAACAAAAAACAGGGACACATTTTAAACATTGCTTGTATAATGTTGGAAAGTTGCTAGAATAAAATGCTGTTACCACCATACATTTCACTGCCAAGCATTGAACCCAGGACCCTGTGCAAAACCGTCACAACAACATACCACTATGCCAAATCAATCGTCTATTTTATGAAAGAGGAAGACTGAAACTTAAATGGCTACATTCATTGAATTCAGTTCTCACCATAGCTGTCAACATCTGAGCACAAAACACCTGAACAAAGCCAATAATGGGGGAATATGGTCCCCAAACATATTCAGTGAGTTCAGTTATCACCATAGCTATCAGCCTTGGCACAAAAAGCCTGGACGAAGCCAATAATGGGGGAATACAGTCCCAAAAATAGGGACAATTTTCAAATATCCATCTTATAAACCTATAAACTTGCTATAATAATAGGTTTTGTGCTACCATGTACTTTCTGAAGAATATGAAGTCTGAAATTTCAATGCTTGTCATTTTTATTTATTTAACATTTGTTAACCAGGGAAGTCTGACTTGGAACAAAAGGCAATTTTTGGCAGAGGAAGAAACACTCCAGACATGTCTTTGTAAGATGAGAGGACACCAAAGCAAACCCACACAAACAAAGGTAGGACATGCAGACTCCACATAGAAGGCACCCCAGCCAGGAATCAAACCAGACAACCTGTAGCTGTTAGGCAACAATGGTACCACTGCACTACTGCACAACTGGCTGCGTTGAGAAACAAACATATAGAAACCACAGATTTTATGAGGAACAGAACAAATATGAGGCAAAAATCTGCATTTCTTTTACAAATGGTGGTGGGTAGGGAATTCAGGCTCTTGCCATTTGGGCCCAATGTACAGGGTTCAAGCCTTATTCTCTACCCACCACCATGTAGTGATTGGGACATTTCACACACACACACACACACACACACACACACACACACACACACACACACACACACACACACACACACTTACCTGCAAAGTCTGAAGCTTCATCATTCATTGCGCTGTATCCTGCACCATCATTGCTGGCTGAGGAGCAGTTATCCCGCAAGAGAACCTAAGGCTCGTTCTCTCTGTCCCACGAGACCACCCTGCCTGCAGACGTTGCAGTCCGATCCCCTTCCAGTCTATGCAGTTAGAACTACTGCACAGACTGCTGGGAAAATGTAGATGCACATGTTGTAGTCTGGACTGCTGGTGGAGACAGTCTGGATTCTGTGCGCATGCTCCAGACTGGTTCACCAGCAGTCCGAATATCGGAAATGCCGTGAGTGTGCATGCATGATGTTCTGGGACTCGCAGTTATTTTATTATTTTCTTTTTGTTATTTTTATTTTATATTTTGTTTACTTTTCTTATTTTACAACTGGGAGGGCTGCAGTCCTGCAGTCCAATAGCACGGGCCGCCCCTGATCAACTTGACAGAAAAGGCAATTTCTAA